>NC_053392.1:390639554-390912054 GCF_905171765.1 Bufo bufo
AACGGAAGCCACCTGTATTTGTGCTCAGCCAAAGTTTGGCAACAAGAAACACATGGCCACAGTGGGCTGGGCCTAGCATTTGTTAATGACGGATCCGCAAAAAACGGATGACATACGGATGCCTTCCGTATGCATTCCGTTTTTTTGCGGACCCATTGACTTTAATGGAGCCACGGACCGTGATTTGCGGAGAAACATAGGACATGTTCTATCTTTCCACGGCACGGAAATACTGAAATACTGAAACGGAATGCACACGGAGACACTTCAGTATTTTTTGCTGAACCATTGAAATGAATGGTTCAGTATCTGTTCCGTATACTGAACTCAAAAAACGTCCAGTATACTGAACGCAAAATACTGTAGTGTGAAAGAGGCCTAAAGCAGTTTACGACCACATATGGGGTGTTGCTGTATTCAGGAGAAAACGGATAACAAATTATGGGGTGCTTTTTCTCATGTTACCCCTTGTGAAAATGAAAGTGTCATAGTGGTTGACGTTTGCCTCCTGTGTGTGAACTATGGCTTGTGTATGCATGCTTCTTGACACTTGTGCCGTGCAGACTGGCTGCTTGCACTGTGCGTAATGTCTGTGGGCGGATCCCATGCTTGCTGGTTTGTGTGATGCGTGTTGGCTGCAGCCTTATGTGTGTGCACGTGGGCCAGTGTATATAGATGCTCTTTGTTCTTGTTTGTCTTAGTTCATGTGGGCTTAATGTTCCCTGGTCTGGATATGGTTTACCAAGTGGTCAGGCATTCTCTGGACTCTGCTATTTAATACTTATGAGCTGTGTGTCTTGCTTGTCTGTGTCCAGATTTGCTGGATGCAGGATCTATGCACCTGCCCTGGGGTCTTGTAATCTGCCCTTTCTGTGTGGTTGCATGGTAAAAATCAATGTCACTCTGTTTTGATGTCATCGTATACCGATGTCTCCCTGAGCGATGTCTTCCTGGATCGGTTACCACGCTCTATGTTACCTTAGCCTTGTTATGTTTGTGCTTTGCCACTCTGTCTATGTCCTGGTTATTCAGTATCCTTGTCTTGGCCTAATCTTTGTGTGCAACTCTGCCTGCAACCGCCATGTAGCAATGTTCGCATGGAGTCCAGGCGTCTCTGTCTGGGACCGCCACGTAGCACTGTTCATATGGGGTCCAGACATTTCAATTGTTATTAAATTCTGTAAAACATCTGTGGGGTCAAAGTGCTCAGTACACCCCTTACTAAATTCCTTGAAAGATGTAGTTTCCAAAATTGGGTTACTTTTTGGGGATTACTTTGAAGGGTACCTCAAATACAACATGGTGCCCAAAAATCATTTAAACAAAATCTGCCCTCTAAAAACCATATGGTGCTCCTTCCATTCTGACCACTGCCAGGTAATAAATATTGTGGTTTATTTTGCTGATTTGCAAGAAAAAATGGATTAACAAAAAAAATGTATCTTTAAAATGTCACCTTCATTTCCTTTTATTCTTGTAGAACACCTCACAGGTTAACAAGTTTGTAATATTTCTGAATAATTTGAGGACTGTAGTTTCTAAAATGTAATTTATGGTGGTTTCTATTACATAGGCCCTTCAAAATCACTTTATAACTGAACTGGTGCTTAAAAAATGGTATTGGACATTTTCTTGAACATTTGAAAAACTGCTTCTAAAATTCTAAGCCTTCTAAAGTCCTAAAAAAATTTAATGACATTTACAAAATGATGCTAACATAAAGTAGACATATGGGAATATTGATTGATATCTATTTTTTGAGGTATTACTATCTGTCTTAAAAGTAAAGAAATCCAAATTTAGTAAATTGTGAATATTTCCTAATTTTCTGTAAATTTTATATTTTTTCATAAATAAAGTAAAAATTATTGACTCAAACTTACCGCTAATGTGATTTACAATTTGTCACTAAAAAACAATCTGAGAATCAGTTAGATGAGTAAAACCATTCCAGAGTTATTACAACATAAAGTGACATGTCAGATTTGCAAAAATAGGCCTGGGCAGGAAGGGGAAAACTACCCTGGGGTGGAAGGGGTTAAAATTATGTATAAAGCAACGGTCTATTTTTATTTTGCCATAAAAGTTATGTTACATTTTTTTAACAATTTTTTTTTTTTAAGATGATCCAATTATGACATGTCTTCCTTAGCTTTATTTTTTTTCTATAACGTACATACTTTTGTAACAAAAATACAACATTAACCAACTAGTAATCCTTTAGTAGTCTCTTAAGAGCTAGCATTCGCATGGAGAGGTGCAGAGCCTCCTTTTGTGTCTTTGATCTTGATCCCTTGATGTCCACGCACACTGCAGGTCTATATGAACCAACCTATTACTTTTGACATTTTGGCTGTAGCACAGTGTTTTGCTGCATTTTCATGGCTTGTTTGTTAGCATTTTTAACTTTAAAGTCCATGGCAAAATATTGTAACGTCTGTATACACCGCGTTTTGGCTTTCTTTTTTAATTCATATTTTCCTTTATGCTTCTATACAGGACTTCAAAAATGCCAGAAAAAATATGCATGTACAGTACCAAATGTAAAAAAACACAAAAAACACTTGTAAAAAAAAAAAGTTTATCAGAAGGCTGTGAACTTAAGTCCTTACTAGATTCTGTTTGCACAGATCCAAAGCTCCTGAGCCTGTTGTTGGGAAACACCAACTTTTCTGCTGATTTTGGTCCTCGGTTTAAAAACACTGTTAGAAACTGAAGTGTGGCTGTCACTTTGCTGTCAATACTGTTGTAGTTTCTCTAGCACAACACATTTTTCTGTGCATTAGATATTTTTGCATAATGAAAGCTCCCTACCTGAATCTAACTGACCTGTGACTTTTTACCTTGGATTGTCTTCTCATTTCATGCCTTGAAGGCTATAAACACACTTGCACTGATATTTTTATATTTGCTACTTAAATGCAAAATGAAGCAACTTTCTGTCTTTATTAAAATTCATTTAAAATTCTCTCAGCGGAGCGGGGGAGGAGGTTGAAAATATCCCAGTTTTCATGTATGGCAGCTCACATGAGCTGTAAACAGAAAGGAAGACATACACAGCAGTCTTTAAGAGGAGGGGTGAACCATACACTGACTGTGTATCTGTTCAAAGAGAGAGGAGAGCATACTTGCTAGAGGCTGAAGAAAAATAATTCACGCACTCCTTGTCAACAGTATCCCAGATTTAATGTATCGGCATCAAAAATGTAAAAAAAAAAAATGGCATCTAGGGTTTCTATACTTTTTTCCAACATGCTTGAAAAGCGGCGGAGCTTAGCAGAAGTGTTGTGGAGCTTTATATGAAAGAGGCATACCTATATAGTGTTTATTTTCAGACATGGTTAGATATCATAGTCATATACAGGGAGTGCAGAATTATTAGGCAAGTTGTATTTTTGAGGATTAATTTTATTATTGAACAACAACCATGTTCTTAATGAACCCAAAAAACTCATTAATATCAAAGCTGAATATTTTAGGAAGTAGTTTTTAGTTTGTTTTTAGTTTTAGCTATTTTAGGGGGATATCTGTGTGTGCAGGTGACTATTACTGTGCATAATTATTAGGCAACTTAACAAAAAACAAATATATACCCATTTAAATTATTTATTTTTATCAGTGAAACCAATATAACATCTCAACATTCACAAATATAGATTTCTGACATTCAAAAACAAAACAAAAACAAATCAGTGACCAATATAGCCACCTTTCTTTGCAAGGACACTCAAAAGCCTGCCATCCATGGATTCTGTCAGTGTTTTGATCTGTTCACCATCAACATTGCGTGCAGCAGCAACCACAGCCTCCCAGACACTGTTCAGAGAGGTGTACTGTTTTCCCTCCTTGTAAATCTCACATTTGGTGATGGACCACAGGTTCTCAATGGGGTTCAGATCAGGTGAACAAGGAGGCCATGTCATTAGATTTTCTTCTTTTATACCCTTTCTTGCCAGCCACGCTGTGGAGTACTTGGACGCGTGTGATGGAGCATTGTCCTGCATGAAAATCATGTTTTTCTTGAAGGATGCAGACTTCTTCCTGTACCACTTCTTGAAGAAGGTGTCTTCCAGAAACTGGCAGTAGGACTGGGAGTTGAGATTGACTCCATCCTCAACCCGAAAAGGCCCCACAAGCTCATCTTTGATGATACCAGCCCAAACCAGTACTCCACCTCCACCTTGCTGGCGTCTGAGTCGGACTGGAGCTCTCTGCCCTTTACCAATCCAGCCATCTGGCCCATCAAGACTCACTCTCATTTCATCAGTCCATAAAACCTTAGAAAAATCAGTCTTGAGATATTTCTTGGCCCAGTCTTGACGTTTCAGCTTGTGTGTCTTGTTCAGTGGTGGTCGTCTTTCAGCCTTTCTTACCTTGGGCATGTCTCTGAGTATTGCACACCTTGTGCTTTTGGGCACTCCAGTGATGTTGCAGCTCTGAAATATGGCCAAACTGGTGGCAAGTGGCATCTTGGCAGCTGCACGCTTGACTTTTCTCAGTTCATGGGCAGTTATTTTGCGCCTTGGTTTTTCCACACGCTTCTTGCGACCCTGTTGACTATTTTGAATGAAACGCTTGATTGTTCGATGATCACGCTTCAGAAGCTTTGCAATTTTAAGAGTGCTGCATCCCTCTGCAAGATATCTCACTATTTTTGACTTTTCTGAGCCTGTCAAGTCCTTCTTTTGACCCATTTTGCCAAAGGAAAGGAAGATGCACATCACCTAATATGCTTAATTGGTAGTAGGCTTTCGAGCCTATACAGCTTGGAGTAAGACAACATGCATAAAGAGGATGATGTGGTCAAAATACTCATTTGCCTAATAATTCTGCACTCCCTGTATCAGAAAAATGTCAGTGAGAGGCAAAATACTTACCCCGACACCTGACCCTGACACCTGACCCTGACCCCGACACCTGACCTTCACACCTGACCCTGAAATCTGACCCTGACACCTGACCCCGACACCTGACCCAGACACCTGACCCTGACACCTGCCCCCGACTTTGATATTTGACTCTAACATCTGAGTTTGAGTTAGAATGTTAGAGAATGAGAATGAGTTATAGATATACCATGTATGTGTATGCTAAATCACACAACCAAAGAAAGTATGTGGCTGAGTTTCTGGCAATGTGTCTGAAATGCTGTAAGCCAGTGGTGCCCAACCATTTTTCGTCTGAGGGCCGCACTAGACTTGGTATAAATTTTGCGGGCCGGAAGTAGCTTTTCCAGAAAGAAATGCACGTGTGAGCATTACTACTGTGAAGAGGGCACATATCTGACATAACTACTGTGAGGGGGCACATATCAGGGTATAACTACTGTGAGGAGGGCACATATCTGGGTATAACTACTGTGAGCTGTGAGAAGGGTACATATCAGGGCATAACTACTGTGAGGGGGCACGAGTGAACATTACTACTGTGAAGAGGGCACATATCTGGCATAACTACTGTGAGGGGGCACATATCTGGGCATAACTACTTTGAGGGTGCACATATCAGGGCATAACTACTGTGAGGAGGGCACATATCAGGGCATAACTACTGTTAGGAGGGCACATATGAGGGCATAACTACTGTGAAGAGGGCACATATCTGGGCATAACTACTGTGAGGGGGCACATATCTGGGCATAACTACTGTGAGGGGGCACATATCTGGGCATAACTACTGTGAGGGGGCATGTGTGAGCATTACATCTGTGAAGAGGGCACATATCTTGGCATTATTACTGTGAGGGGGCATGTAATGTATAAATGTGTGTAATGAATGTAGTGCAGTATGTGATGATCACACACTGCACTACATACATTACACACAGGTATACATCACATACTGCGCTGTTACCTTCTTCTGCAGGTCTACCTTGATGTCTGGTCTTTAGGCTTCAGTCAGATCCTCCACCGCCATGCTTGCGCCGTGTGCCCGACACCACCAGGAGCTGGCCACTCCTCATTTCATCTCCCGCCGGCTTTTCCTACAGCAGGGCGCTCTATCGCTCGAGTGCCTGCCCAATCTTAACCATCAGGGGCGTAGCTAGAAATGACTGGGCCCCATAGCAAAAAAAATTATGGGCCCCCCTCCTTCCGGATCTCCCACCCCCACATACCTATTGGACCTCCCACCCCTTCCAGAGCTCCCACCCAAACACCCCTCCAGGACCTCCCACCCCAACATCCCCCTAAGTGTCGTCCACAGATCCCCCCTTCAGTGTCGTCCACAGATCCCCCCCTTCAGTGTCGTCCACAGATCCCCCCCTTCAGTGTCGTCCACAGATCCCCCCCTTTAGTGTCCTCCACAGATCCCCCCTTCAGTGTCCTCCACAGATTTCCCCCTTCAGTGTCGTCCACAGATCCCCCCTTCAGTGTCCTCCACAGATCCCCCCCTTCAGTGTCCTCCATAGATCCCCCCCTTCAGTGTCCTCCACAGATCCCCCCTTCAGTGTCCTCCACAGATCCCCCCTTCAGTGTCCTCCACAGATATCCCCCCCACCCAGAGCCGCTTCCTAGATAATTTATTCACTGCACTTGCCTCTGTGAAATTGAAGAGAAGCGCCGTAATCTCGCACAGGCGCACGGCAGAGGCCAGGAAGACGGTGCATGCGCGTTTCGATGCCTCTGCCAGTGCGCCTGTGCGAGATTACGGAACTTCTCTTCAATTTCACAGAGGCAAGTGCAGTGAATAAATTAGCTAGGAAGCGGCTCTGGGCGGGGAGATTGCAGGCTCTGCGCTGATAAAATCCGGTCACTGCGCGGGCCGCATGACACGACTTCGCGGGCCGCAGGTTGGGCATCACTGCTGTAAGCTAACACTTTATAGTGTTATATGAGTGCATAGCTCAGTGGTTAAGTTACTGGTTTGTGCACTGGAGTTTGTGGGTTCAAAACCCATTAGTAACCTTAAAAAATAAGTTAATGTTTTTAAACACTATATAAGAGACAAATTCAAATGATGTGTGACGCTGATATCTGACTTTCTTCAGTTGTCAGGGTCACCATGACTTTTAGGTTTACTGTGTTTTTGTATGCTAAATCACATAGAAAATTCCACGCTAATACTAGGCAAGCTTATAGCTCAGTGGTAATTCAATTGCCTTATATCCTGGGTTCAAAACCCCTTTCAACTTCTACAAAATATAACATTTTATTAAGCCCTAGATAAGAGGCAAATTCCAGTGATATGTGACGCTGATATCTGACTTTCTTCACTCATCATGGTCAGCGTCAATGACTTTTACGTTCATTGTGTTTTTGGTATACTAAATCTCATAGATAAAAAAAAATCACTGTCAATGGTGTCTAAATCAATAGCTTAGTGGTAAGACACTTGCTTTGTAAGCAGTTTTCATGGGTTCAAAACCCTTTTCAATAAAATAATTGTTTCATTGAGCCCTAGATCACAGACAAATTCAAGTGATATGTGATGTAAATAGTCCTTTTTTATTTTATTAAGAGTACATGGGCAGCACAATAGTAAAGGGGCACTAATTTTGTGCATCGTTTTTTGTTGTCTTGAAAGTCACTATACAATATAATAATGTATTCTTATTTCTTAGGAAGGAATCTAATTATCAGATCTGTAAATCACTTTATTAAAATTATTTGTCGGCATCCACCCAAACATAAGTTGCAAAGATATGACCACTAGGGGTCTCACAAGTCCACTGTCTGTGGTTAGGCATGGTCCAGCTCTCCCAGCAAATCCAGGCAGGAGAATGTGTGGGAGTGTTCTGGAGTAGCTGATGCTGCAGGAGACTTGCAGGATTCACTACAGTACCTCCTCACAGATCTGCAAACCAACGTATATTCTAAATGTGCTCTCCCACCACTATCTTACACGGCTTATACATTGATTCACCTCTCTCAAGTGTGTATGCAGTTATTAGCAAGAATCACTATTTTTCTGGGACTCCTGAAAAATTTGAGTAGTCACTATATGCAGAGCTGTGTCCTGACTTATACCTATCTACTGTATATATGTGTATTATACACACTCTGTACTATAGCTTCACCACACCGAGATCTGCTCAGAAAGCTAATATTCATATTACTGCTTTATTCACACGCACAATATATGATTATGCAGACACCAGTACTCTGTGATAGCTGATAAGCATAGAGAAACAACAAGTCTCTATGTGGTAAAAATATAGCTTAAAGGTTAAACTAGTAGTTTTGCATGTACGGTCGTGGCCAAAATTTTGAGAATGACACAAATATTCGTTTTCACAAAGTTTGCTGCTAAACTGCTTTTAGATCTTTGTTTCAGTTGTTTCTGTGATGTAGTGAAATATAATTACACGCACTTCATACGTTTCAAAGGCTTTTATCGACAATTACATGACATTTATGCAAAGAGTCAGTATTTGCAGTGTTGGCCCTTCTTTTTCAGGACCTCTGCAATTCGACTGGGCATGCTCTCAATCAACTTCTGGGCCAGTTCCTGACTGATAGCAACCCATTCTTTCATAATCACTTCTTGGAGTTTGTCAGAATTAGTGGGGTTTTGTTTGTCCACCCGCCTCAATGGGATTAAGATCTGGGGAGTTTCCAGGCCATGGACCCAAAATGTCAACGTTTTGGTCCCCGAGCCACTTAGTTATCACTTTTGCCTTATGGCACGGTGCTCCATCGTGCTGGAAAATGCATTGTTCTTCACCAAACTGTTGTTGGATTGTTGGAAGAAGTTGCTGTTGGAGGGTGTTTTGGTACCATTCTTTATTCATGGCTGTGTTTTTGGGCAAAATTGTGAGTGAGCCCACTCCTTTGGATGAGAAGCAACCCCACACATGAATGGTCTCAGGATGCTTTACTGTTGGCATGACACAGGACTGATGGTAGCGCTCACCTTTTCTTCTCCGGACAAGCCTTTTTCCAGATGCCCCAAACAATCAGAAAGAGGCTTCATCGGAGAATATGACTTTGCCCCAGTCCTCAGCAGTCCATTCACCATACTTTCTGCAGAAGATCAATCTGTCCCTGATGTTTTTTTTGGAGAGAAGTGGCTTCTTTGCTGCCCTTCTTGACACCAGGCCATCTTCCAAAAGTCTTCGCCTCACTGTGCGTGCAGATGCGCTCACACCTGCCTGCTGCCATTCCTGAGCAAGCTCTGCACTGGTGGCTCTCCGATCCCGCAGCTGAATCCTCTTTAGGAAACGATCCTGGCACTTGATGGACTTTCTTGGACGCCCTGAAGCCTTTTTAACAAGAATTGAACCTCTTTCCTTGAAGTTCTTGATGATCCTATAAATTGTTGATTGAGGTGCAATCTTATTAGCCACAATATCCTTGCCTGTGAAGCCATTTTTATGCAACGCAATGATGGCTGCATGCGTTTCTTTGCAGGTCACCATGGTTAACAATGGAAGAACAATGATTTCAAGCATCACCCTCCTTTTAACATGTCAAGTCTGCCATTTTAACCCAATCAGCCTGACATTATGATCTCCAGCCTTGTGCACGTCAACATTCTCACATGAGTTAATAAGACGATTACTGAAATGATCTCAGCAGGTCCTTTAATGACAGCAATGAAATGCAGTGGAAAGGTTTTTTTGGGATTAAGTTAATTTTCATGGCAAAGAAGGACTATGCAATTCATCTGATCACTCTTCATAACATTCTGGAGTATATGCAAATTGCTATTATAAAAACTTAAGCAGCAACTTTTCCAATTTCCAATATTTATGTAATTCTCAAAACTTTTGGCCACGACTGTAGACATCCCTGGTTCAAGTCCCCAGAGAGATCTGTTTACTTTCTATTATTTTTTTATTTAAAACCATATTAATAGCATATACTATAATAAACAGTATTAATATTAATAAGGCCTTACTATATTGAGAATATTGTTTATTTGTTTTTCTTTGCTAAGACTTATTACTGGATTATTCATAGACACTATATATTTATAAAGAAACTAGTAATATTTATTAGCTTTCTAAAAAAACATTATTCTCAATATGACAAAGACATAGAATTGTCTTATGGGATAAATGTGGAAGTAAAAAACTTCAGTCTCTTTTGAGATTCAAACCTAGGACCTCTAAATTTAAAACCAAGAGCTTAAAGAGGACCTTTCATCGGTCCAAACATTGTGAACTAAGTATCATGACATATACTGCGGCGCCCAGGGATCTCACTGCACTTACTATTATCCCTGGGCGCTGCTCCGTTCTCCCGTTATGTCCTCCGGTATGTTCGGGGACTTGGTTATAGTAGGAGGAGACTGCCCTTCTTCTGCTGGGCGTCTCTTATGTCATGATACTTAGTTCATAATGTTTGGACCGATGAAAGGTCCTCTTTAACCTCTAAGCTATAGCATGTCCACATGCAGGGAAAAACATCTGCAAGCACTACAGACAGTGCAAGGAAAAACCTCATTGTGCAAAACAAGCGATTTACTAGTGCAGGGACAGATTATTCAAGGTGTAGGAAAAGGATAGGGAGAAATCATTCCACAGCATTTATGTAGAACAGGGTTCAGTAGGGGAGGTTACAGCCTGGGTAATAGGAGAATTCTAGTACACCTTGCTGCACTGTCTGGGGATCCAAATTGGCATTATTCCACCCGTTCTTGTTATTGGGGTGGAAAAAGAAAAATATATTCTGCGTTCAGTGCTGTAGTTATCTGTTGAAAAACCTTCAGTGGTGTATATATGTGGAAAATGTTCTATCTTTTTCCGGAGCCGCATCCATTCCTGCCCCATAGAGAATGAATGGTTTCACACCCGTTGCGGATAATTGCGGAACGGGTGTGGACACATTCTACGAACGTGTGAATGGACCCTAAGAAGACGTGGCAGCAGGAGTCGCAGCGAAAATCCTGAGCTTCCAGTGTCAGCTAGCGGTCAGGTCTTGACCAGCAATCCAGCGGTTCTTGATTGGTTAACTCGGTCAGGCACTTCATTCCGAGTGACATCAGACGCCCCCAGCCAAGAGTTGGTGGGTTCATCAGACAACCCTTAGTTGGCATGGCCCGGGAGCGGGCCCTGTGCCCTCACCTGTCCTCAACCTGCCTCTGTCCATTTCTGTTCCCTCAGCCAGAGAAGTACTATACGCTGTGAGTTCAGCTCCACTATACAGCAAGGATGATCTACTAGTCACGCCGCTTCCTCCTCTAGGCGGGCAATTAGTGATGAGGAGAGTGGTGTGGGAGCTGGTTTTGCGAGCGGTCAAGCTCCTGACCCAGAGACCGTTGAGGAGGACATCAGTGACGTGCAAACAGTACTCGATGATGATTAAGCCGATTGCACTTGGGAGCTGGGTGAAAAAGGGGCTTCATCATCATCAGGAGAAGAGGGTGGCAGCTTGCCTGTGAGGCAGCAGATGAGCCAGCAAGGTGGCAGCGTGGCCGGGAGTCAGCAGGGTGGCAGCAGTGGGTGGTCAGGAGCCAAACGGACTCGGGGTAGACCCGCTTCACAGGAGCCTACTAAAGTAGTGGTGCACGGGTTCACAGAGGAAATGGCGGTAGCAGTCAGTCAGTGCGTGGTATTTGGGATAAAATCACCTACTCGGCGGTGTGGCAGTTTTTTGTTAGGTCGCCGGAGGAGGTGAACTTGGCCATATGTAGAATCTGTGGGCAGAAGGTGAAGCGTGGCCAGGGTGCAAATGTTGGCTCTGATGTGGTGGTCCAGCGTGCCGCAGCAACCGCTGCATAACCCAGTGGCACGCCGCACCCTATTTCAGGCAGTCAAGGCTCCACCACCTCAGCCTAAGGGAGCTGTCTGTCCTTCCCATTGTTTGCTGGTCCTGATGCTCCTGCTCCTCCTCCTACTACTACTCGTCAGTCATTCTGTCAGCAATCGATCACTGAAGCTATTGCCAAGAGACAACAGTATGCATACACGCACAGAAGCTGAATGTGCTCCTGTCCAAGTTGCTGGTGCTCCAGTCCCTTCCTTTCCAAATGGTGGACTCTGCACCTTTCAGAGAACTGATGGCTTGTGCCAAGCCCAGCTGGAGAGTCCCAAGCCATCTTTTTTTGCCAAAAAGGCAGTACCAGCCCTGCACACACATATAGAACAGAAGGTATGCCAGTCCTTGATCATGTCGGTGTCTGCCAAAGTGCACGGCAGCGCCGATGTGTGGAGCTATAACTACGGCCTGGGACAATACATGTCCTTTACAGCTTACTGGGTGAATGTGGTTACTGCACAGCCACACCAGCAACTTGGCCAAGTCACGCCGCTTCCGCCACCACGTTCTCACGCCGTTGGTCCAGCGACAATGTCCGCCTCTGCCTCCTCATCCTCCACCATGTCCTAAGGCTATTTTCACACTCGCATTTTGGGCGGATCCGTCATGGATCTGCAAATATTGATCGGTTACAAAAATACAACCGCATGCATGCGTCATGAACGGATCCGTTTGTATTATCTATAACATAGCCAAGACAGATCCGTCATGAACTCTCTTGGGTCACGTCACGGGGGTGAATTATACTAGTGAGCTCATCAATTTACCACATAAATTCCCACCCACCTATTCTAGATGACGGAATTATGCTAACTTACTCTCCTAGATTCTAACACCCCAATATTTTCTATCGCAACCACCTATACTATAAGGCAGTGGTGCCCAACCATTTTTCGTCTGAGGGCCGCACTAGACTTGGTATAAATTTTGCGGGCCGGAACCAGGTAGCTTTGACAGAAAGAAATCCAAACGCTATGAGGGGGCACGTGTGAGCATTACTACTGTGAAGAGGACACATATCTGGCATAACTACTGTGAGGGGGCACATATCTGGGCATAACTACTGTGAGGAGGGCACATATCAGGGTATAACTACTGTGAGGAGGGCACATATCAAGGTATATCTACTGTGAGCTGTGAGGAGGGTATATATCAGGGCATAACTACTGTGAGGGGGCACGAGTGAGCATTACTACTGTGAAGAGGGCACATATCTGGCATAACTACTGTGAGGGGGCACATATCTGGGCATAACTACTGTGAGGGGGCACATATCAGGGCATAACTACTATGAGGAGGGCACATATCAGGGCATAACTACTGTGAGGAGGGCACATATCAGGGCATAACTACTGTGAAGATAGCACATATCTGGGCATAACTACTGTGAGGGGGCACATATCTGGGCATAACTACTGTGAGGGGGCACATATCTGGGCATAAATACTGTGAGGGGGCATGTGTGAGCATTACATCAGTGAAGAGAGCACATATCTTGGCATTATTACTGTGAGGGGGCACATATCTGAGCATAACTACTGTGAGGGGGCATGTGTGAGCATTACATCTGTGAAGAGGGCACATATCTTGGCATTATTACTGTGAGGGGGCACATATCTGGGCATACCTACTGTGAGGGGGCATGTGTGAGCATTAAGTCTGTGAAGAGGGCACATATCTTAGCATTATTACTGTGAGGGGGCATGTGATGTATACATGTGTGTAATGTATGTAGTGCAGTATGTGATGATCACACACTGCACTACATACATTACACACATGTATACATCACATACTGCGCTGTCACCTTCTTCTGCAGGTCTACCTTGATGTCTAGTCTTTAGGCTTCAGTCAGATCCTCCAGATCCTTGCGCCGTGTTTCCTTCCACCCCAACATCCCCCTAAGTGTCGTCCACAGATCCCCCCTTCAGGGTCGTCCACAGATCCCCCTCTTCAGTGTCCTCCACAGATCCCCCTCTTCAGTGTCCTCCACAGATCCCCCCCTTCAGTGTCCTCCACAGATCCCCCCTTCAGTGTCCTCCACAGATCCCACCCTTCAGTGTCCTCCACAGATCTCCCCCTTCAGTGTCGTCCACAGATCCCCCCCCTTCAGTGTCGTCCACAGATCCCCCCCTTCAGAGTCGTCCACAGATCCCCCCCTTCAGTGTCGTCCACAGATCCCCCCTTCAGTGTCGTCCACAGATCCCCCCCTTCAGTGTCGTCCACAGATCCCCCCTTCATTGCCATCCACAGACCCCCCCCCCCTTCATTGCCGTCCACAGATCCCCCCTTCAGTGTCCTCCACAGATCCCCCTTCAGTGTCCTCCACAGATCCCCCCTTCAGTGTCCTCCACAGATCCCCCCCTTCAGTGTCGTCCACAGATCCACCCCTTCAGTGTCGTCCACAGATCCCCCCCTTCAGTGTCCTCCACAGATCCCCCCCTTCAGTGTCCTCCACAGATCCCCCCCTTCAGTGTCCTCCACAGATCCCCCCTTCAGTGTCCTCCACAGATACCCCCCTTCAGTGTCCTCCACAGATACCCCCCTTCAGTGTCCTCCACAGATCCCCCCTTCAGTGTCCTCCACAGATCCCCCCTTCAGTGTCCTCCACAGATATCCCCCCACCCAGAGCCGCTTCCTAGCTAATTTATTCACTGCACTTGCATCTGTGAAATTGAAGAGAAGCGCCGTAATCTCGCACAGGCGCACTGGCAGAGGCCAGGAAGACGGTGCATGCGCACTTCGATGCCTCTGCCAGTGCGCCTGTGCGAGATTACGGCGCTTCTTTTCAATTTCACAGAGGCAAGTGCAGTGAATAAATTAGCTATGAGGCGGCACTGGGCGGGGAGATTGCAGGCACAGGCAGCATCGCTTTGCTGCCTGTGCCGTTCGCAGCGCGCCCTGCGCTGATAAAGTCCGGTCACTGCGCGGGCCGCATGACATGGCTTCGCGGGCCGCATTTGGCCCCCGGGCCGTAGGTTGGGCATCACTGCTATAAGGCAATAGTGGCCTATACTCACATATTCTCTCAACCCAAAATGAACACCGTAACACGAGTTATCTATATGGGACCTAAAATCCTCTGAAACACTACCGGTAACGTTATTCCCTCCGAAAGAGCAAGTTTTATAAGACAACAAGGAAGGGACTTAGCAATTTTTAAATTTAATAAACAATAGTGCAGTGCAATACAAAAAGAAAGTGTCGGATAAAAGATAAAAAAAACTAAAATATACATACAATAACAATGCAGTAAACAGATAAAATAAAATTGATAAAATACTGAATATTGGCTTACTTACTGTAGATGCAGCAGTTATATTCCGGCTGTGGGGACAGCTGAGGATACGGGCTGTCACTCCAAACAATGTGGATCCCCAAATGGCTGACAATTAACTGTTCCCAACCACCCATTTTTATCCCCCCTTAGCCGAGGGGTGGGCTGTGATGGAACCTCCTTCCTTTTGGTCCGGCCTTCTGGGACGTCTGATATTATTCAGGTTTTTGCCCCACCTTCCCAAACAGCTGACCGATGTGGCAATATGAATCACAGCAATTTCTCGCCGTATGACAGGGACTGCGGGTACAGGTAAGATCCCATAATCTGAGTCGCCTCGTCCCGGTTATACAGACACTAAATATGATCAAGTTATGATTACCAGATCCTGAATACCGAGAAATGCCTCATGTCCAGTATGTTGTGTCTAGACTCTCCCCGAAGCCCATGTCAGGCTGAACACAATTACTAGGGTTCTGAGGATGTGGGTGTTATGAGGTCGGAGTTATGGCTTCTGATATTATTTCATTTACCTACTGAATGGCTTAGACTACCTGCTGGGTTAGCAGCCACCATGTCTGGGGTTGCCCTGCATTTTTTGTGTACCCTTCCAGGTCTTCATTAGTATGCCCATATGGCTTGTAAGCAGCAGGCCAGTGCTAAATTGAGTTTCCTCTGAGAATGTGGAATGTCTCACCTTTTTGCAGACTGGTTGGCATCTAGAGGCACAATTTGCATAAGTCCTTAATAGATCAAAAGACACTGACATATAATCAGCTATTGATAATGCAAGTTTAGGAAAATCTAAAATCTATCTATCTCAGATTTCGTTACGCCTCCCCCTTCACAACATAGCATGGGATCATTGATATAGCAATCAATATCACAAGCCATGCTCAGCCGCCTCTCCCTGAAGTGATAACCCATCTACACTACCATGCTTACTGCCCTTTTTATGCTGGATAGTAAAGTCATAGTGTTGCAAGGCCAGACTTCATCTCTGCATGACACATGTGTTTAATCTGGTTGTCAAGTAGTTCCTGAAGTCTTCCACCCATCTGCAAGACATCCTAAAAATGGCTAGGAAACTTTGCATGCCACTCATATACCACAAAGCACACCCTCCTTGAGCTGCAGCGGCAGAACGGCATCCCCCACCATAGGCTATTATGTGACGTTTCCACCCATTGGAATTCCACCCTCCATATGTTGGACCGACTATACAAACAGAGAAACGACATCAACGATTTCTTCATGATCCAAGCGGATAGGAGTACTCCCCTGTGTAACTTCGATGTCAGCCAGTGGCAGCAAATGCATGACACCTGCCGTTTGATGACACCACCTTATTTGTCAGTCGCCAGGACTATGGAATGAACGACGTAATTCCACTGCTTCATGTCCTGGAACAGATGCTGGTAAATCTGGCTGGTCAGGGGACTGGAGACATGGAGCCTAGATCTCACGGCCATATGAGCCCTGTGGGGGCTGAACTGTAAGAGGAGGAGGACATTGGAGCACAGGCAATGTGTAGCGAAATGGGTGGTTTTTCTACTTAGGTGACAGGAGAGGAGAAGCAGGAGCATCCAGAGGAGCTAAAGGGCGATGAGGAAGACGAGGCAGAGGACCCAGACACACCGTGGCAGTATGCAGTGGAAATGGAGGCAGGGAGTCCCTCCGAATCTTTTGCACAAATGGCCCGCTGCATGGCTCACTTGCTTGCGTAGTGACAGCCGAATTGTAAGCATTCGGCAGAGGGATGACTTTTGGCTCTCTACCTTGTTGGACCTTCGCTACCGGTCCAAAATGGGGCCCTGTTTTACACCCACTGAGAGGGAGGGAAAACTGAACTACTACAGAGACATCCTATGTAGCCATTGTTGTACTCCAGCACAGTTTGTGCATTCTCTTTGCCATCTCCCAATATTTGGTGGTCGAAAGTTACCAACCCCTCCCCCCCAAAAAAATAAAATAAAATTAAGAATTGTAAAAAGACAACCTATTTTGTATCCATCCAACAAATGTCTAACTATTGTGAGAGAGAAAATTCTTCTGTGAAGTGTGTCTGTGACACTCAGGAATTAAAAAAAAAATTAAGAACAGCCCTTCATCTGACTAATTTTTGTGGGAGGGGAAATTCTTTTTTGGAGTGTTTGTGAGAATCGTGATTTTTAAAAAAAAAATAATAACACCCCTTCTGACAATTGGAGAGGAAATTATTTTAATTTAAAGTCCTCAGGTAATGCTATAGCTTAGAGGTTAAGCTCTTGGTTTTAAATTTAGAGATCCTAGGTTTGAATCTCAAAAAATACTTTTTTTCTTTCACATTTATCACATAAGACAATTCTATGTCCTTGTCATATTGAGAATAATGTTTTTTAGAAAGCTAATAAATATTACTGGTTTCTTTATAAATATATAGTGTCTATGAATAAACCAATAATAAGTCTTAGCAAAATAAACAAACAAACAATATTCTCAATATAGTAAGGCCTTATTATTATTAATGATGTACTGTTTATTATAGTATATCTTATTAATATGGTTTTAAATAAAAAATTTAAAAAAGTAGAAAGTAAACAGGTCTCTCTGGGGACTTAAACCAGGGATGTCTACATGCAAAACTATTAGCTTAACCTCTAAGCTATATTACTACCACATAAAGACATGCTTTTCTCTATGCTTATCAACTATCACACAGTACTGGTGTCTGCATAATCATATATTGTGCCTGTGAATAAAGTAGTAATATTTAGATGAGCTTTCTGAGCAGATCTCACTGTGGTGAAGCTATAGTACATAGAGTATATGATATGTAGATGCTAGGACACAGCTCTGCCTTCAGCATGTCTTTCCTATACTTATAAGACAACACATATTACTGGTGTCTGTATAATCATATAATGTGCCTGTGAATAAAGCAGTGATATGTAGATGAGCTTCCTGAGCAGCTGTCAGTGTGGTGAAGCTATGGTACATAGAGTATATGATATGGAGATGCTAGGACACAGCTCTGCCCTCAGCATGTTTTTCCTATACTTATAAGATAACACCTATTACTGGTGTCTGTATAATCATATATTGTGCGTGTGAATAAAGCAGTAATATGAATATTAGCTTTCTGAGCAGATCTCGGTGTGGTGAAGCTATAGTACAGAGTGTGTATAATACACATATATACAGTAGATAGGTATAAGTCAGGACACAGCTCTGCATATAGTGACTACTCAAATTTTTCAGGAGTCCCAGAAAAATAGTGATTCTTGCTAATAACTGTTTATTTTTAATCAAAGTCCCTTTTAGAGACCCTCGGGATATTTATATAAATGCAACAATGGTCTAGCAAGACCTTGAATCCCTGTAGGGGTCCCTAACTAATGTTAAAATTTTTTACTTTATTGTTATTTGAAAATACACACTACAAAAAAGAAATAATTTGTTAAAATTGTCAGTGTCACAGTGTAATATGGGATTTTGTCGGAGTGATGTGATGGCATTCACAGGGTGTGATTACATGCACAGTAAATTGGTAGGATCCCTTGGTAGGGTATACCTCATCCCACCATTTGATGTGGGATGGTGTTGATGCTGGCAGTTATTAAGCAGATTCCTGGCAGTGGATGACTGCGGTACACTGGTGAAAATTTCTCTCCTGCCACAATTTCTTTGCTAAATGGTCACTATCTACAAGGTTACCAACCAGCTAACATTGTTGCCGCTCTCGTATTTGTAGCTACTTGTGTGCACCGCAGGGCTGTCAGTGATTCACCAGTCTTCCTAACCACTATCTGCCCTCCTCTCTAAACTCTGCTAACACTGCACTGCGTCCTCTATTGCTATCTCATAGAACGTATGAGTGGCCGCTGCAATCTAAATTCCTGTAGCCTCACGCTCTCTCCTTGTATATTCAGCTGCTGTCTGCAGCGTATTATTGGCAGTTCCCCTTTCACTGTTCACTGTGTTAAAAGTCGCTCTATACCACCCCTCCCGACATGTTTCGCCACAGACTGTGGCTTTGTCAGGGGATGCGGGGTATATGAGCGCGCGCGCGCTTCATAAGACCTTCTTTTATACTTTAACAGATCCCGCCCATCTATCAAAGCCATCCCCCGGCGACCAATCACAGTCGCCTCCTCCGTCGGATCCTCCGCTTTCCGGCCAGGTCAATCCACTGACGCAATATCCTGTGCGTCTCCCTCTACCTCCTCGTCATCTCCACTACCAGGTAAACAAGACATAAGGTATGAATGGAGAAACGCCTACGATCTACCTAAGATAGATGTACTCGTCACTAGCCTCCACCCCCACTATTTGTAAGCACTCCCCCTTCCTCCTCAATCAATTTTAACCCGTTCATAGCCTCCGTTCATAGCCTCCCAACTGTATGGTCCATCCTCACTATGTATAATTATATGTTGTTTATCTGCACATAAAGTGGCAATTACAGTCAAGGATGACTGGCATGAGGCTATAGAATTGATTTTATTATTGACAGTATGTAATACGTCCACCATACTTTACACTGTTCATGGCAAAATTTATGTCCTTATGTCAAGATTGTCAATGGGTGATATATCCACCATACTTGATACTATACCATGAAGTGGCATGTGCCGCAGGGGAGTTGCGACTCAATTAGATGGCTTTTTTAGTTACTGTTAATTATTTGTTATTTGACAGAGATGTCCTGATATAGTCCATCCGCTACACTTAATATTCTTCACTAAAAATAACACTTATAGTCGGTTTCTTCTCCATAATGTATATATATATGGAGGGAGATGGGAACTGGATTAATAGGGTTGTCCTGTGATAATACGGATTCGGGGGGGGGGGGGGGATTTAATTTGGCTATCCTATGGTTACACGGCGGTAATTTCTGTAGTCAAATTGAGGTCTATATTAACATTTCTTCTAATTTAGTGTTATTAGTATAGAATTTCTTTTACTTTTTATTTCTTTTACTTGTCACCATTGCGTTATGTTGGATTTAAATGAAGGCCGTATATGAGAAACCCTCATTTAGGCCACCTGGACTCAGGGTCTGCAATCTGTGTATCCATCTGGCCTCTTTCTGTAGGAGTTTTGTATCTAAATTGCCTCTCCTCGGTCCCAAAGTTTTCTTCTCAAGTCCCCAAAATTTGAGGACCTCCAGATCTCCACCATGGGCATAAGTTATATGCCTATATAATGACGTGTCTTTACCCGTGTTTATGGCACTAATGTGACCAGATATTCTGCGCCTCAATTCCTGTGTGGTTTTACCCACATATAATTTGGGACAATTGCATGAGGCGATGTAGATAATACCACTGCTCCGGCAGTTGAAGAACTCTCTGATCACATAGTCACGTCCATCTATAGGATTTTTGAATTTTTTTACTTTAGGTAGGTATTTGCAAAAGGTACAACCTCCACGGGGAAATGAACCGGTAATGCTGGATTTTAACCAACTCGTATTTGTCATTTGTCTTTCAGTAAGGAAACTATGGACAAGCTTGTCCCTGATGTTTGGTCCTCTCCTATATGTAACACTGGGATAAGATGGCAGAACAGCTCTTAGTTGATCATCGCTGGTAAGTACCTTCCAATGTTTCTTTAAAATCTTCATCACCTGTTGATTACCACAATCATAGGTCCCTATGCATCTAATCCTTTTATCTCTTCCTTCTTTATCCTGATTAGCTTTATAATTTTCCGATATTAATTCATCCCTCCCTATTCATGCCCTTTACACGATTAAATGCCTTTTTAAGGCATTTACTTGGGTAACCCCTGCTCCTAAATCGATTAAAGAGCTCATCAGCCTCTTTCTTAAAAGTCTCTTCCGTGGTGCAGTTCCTTCTGGCTCTCAAGTACTGCCCCACTGGTATTCCTTTTTTCAATGCCACTGGATGCCAGCTAGTCCAGTGGAGAAAACTATTAGTTGAGGTAGGTTTTCGATATATTTGTGTTAGGATTTGCCCATCCACATTTTTCTGGATCAAGAGGTCAAGGAAACATATCTGATTGGGATGAATTTCGGAGGTAAAATGCATACCTATTTGGTTCTGATTTAACCTATCAACAAAGGTGACAAACTCCTCTTCCCTCCCCTCCCAAAACAACAAAACATCGTCGATGAATCGACCCCAAAATAAAATGTGGTTAGTGAATTGTGCCATATTGTCCGTAAAGACAATAGTGTCTTCCCACCACCCTAAAAACAAATTCGCAAAAGTCGGTGCACACGGAGTCCTCATCGCGGTACCCTTCATCTGTTGGTAGAAGGTACCGTTACAGAGGAAATAGTTATGAGTTAAGATGAATCTTAACAGTGATAAAATAAATAAACTGTGCTCGTGAAAATTGGTGCTCTTAGTATCCAAAAAGTGCTTGATAGCCTGGATGCCCAGCTCATGATCTATATTGCTATAGAGAGCTTCCACATCCAAGCTTGCCAGGAATGTGGATGAAGATAGAGAAATTCCCCTGATTCTTGTTAGTACATCCGTCGTATCTTTGATATACGAGGGGAGAGAAGACACAAAAGGCCTCAATGTCTCATCCACATATTCACTGGCAGGTTGGCTTAGAGAGTCATTACCCGAGACTATCGGGCGCCCGGGTATCGGATGCTTCCTCTTATGCACTTTTGGCAGTGCATAAAAGGTTGGAATTGTGGGGCTCTTGTTGTATAAAAAATCCAGTTCATCTTTGGATATGAGATTATTTCTTCTCGCGGTTCCCAAGATATCTTTAAGATCTTCCAGATATCTCTTAGTTGGGTTTTCTTGTAGGATCTGATACACTTCTTTATCCCCCAGCAGTCTATTCACCATACCTTCATAGTCATCCCTGTTCAGGATAACTATGTTACCCCCCTTGTCACTTGGTTTTATTATTATGTCTTTATTAGCTCCTAGTTCGTCCAGAGACACAAGTTCTTCCCTAGTTAAATTCCCAGGGGTAACTTCCCTGTTTATTCTAACTTTATTGATGTCCTGAGACACCAGCTGTACAAAAGTGTCAATCTTTTGGAACTGTGAGGAGGGGGGGGGGTCCACTTGGACCTTGGCTTGAGACCTGTTAATGGGGGTGTGATTTCTACACTAAAGCCCTCACTTTCCAAATGTAGGCTCTCCAGTATGTCCAACGCTTGTTGCTCTTTTTGGATAAGTTTTCCAGTCTCTGTATTTGTACTGGAAAACTGCTTGTGCAGTGCCAATTTACGTGCAAAAAGGTTAATGTCCTTTATCCAGCTGAATTTGTCAAAATTCGGTACCGGCGTGAATGTTAGTCCCTTTAATAATAAGGTGACTTGTGTTTCTGTGAGAGGCTGTGACGAAAGGTTTATAATTTGGGTCGATTCTGTATTTCCACTCAGGATTATTTTGTGTTGTACCCCCACTTGTCCCTGTCCCTCAATTGGACATTGCTCTGCCCTAAAATGTTAAACTAATGTTAAAATTTTTTAACATTAGTTAGGGACCCCTACAGGGATTCAAGGTCTTGCTAGACCATTGTTGCATTTGCTAATAACTGCATACACACTTGAAAGAGGTGAATCAATGTATAAGCCATGTGAGATAGCGGAGGGAGAGCACATTTAGAAGATAGGTTTGTTTGCAGATCTGTGAGGAGGTAGTGAATCCTGCAAGTCTCCTGCAGCATCAGCTACCCCAGAACACTCCCACACATTCTCCTGCCTGGATTTGCTGGGAGAGCTGGACCATGCCTAACCACAGACAGTGGACTTGTGAGGCCCCTAGTGGTCATATCTTTGCAGCTTATGTTTGGGTGGATGCCGACAAATAATTTCAATAAAGTGATTTACAGATCTGATAATTAGACTCCTTCCTAAGATTTCTTCCTAAGAAATAAGAATACATTATTATATTGTACAGTGACTCTTTCAAGACAACAAAAAACGAAATAGCCCTCAGTCACCTGGAAATAGATGAAGATACACTAAATTAGTGCCCCTTTACTATAGTGCTGCCCATGTACTTTTAATAAAATAAAAAAGGACTACTTACATCACATATCACTTGAATTTGTCTCTGATCTAGGGCTCAATAAAATATAAATTTTATTAAAAGCCTGAAAGGGGTTTTGAACCGATGAAAACTACTTATAAAGCAAGTGCATTAAAAATACTGCAATGCTGGATCCGTCCTTTCGGTCTGCGGTAAAAATTTGAAAAAAATATATAACAGATCCATTTCTCCAGATGACAGATCCGTTCTTACAATGCATTTGTAAGACAGATCCACATCCAGATCTGTCTACAAATGCTGTCCGTTTGCTGGATCACTCTGCCGCAAGTGTGAAAGTAGATTTACAGCATTAGAGATTTTATAATAAGATAAATTGTCACAAAAGTTTTGTAGAAAGAAGCATAAGTGAAAAATAGTGACTTGTTAAAAATACCTTTAATAAATAATCAAGTGGGTATAGGTATAAATATACCAACTGTGAAAAACTACGTTGGCCGAGATAACTCAGTAAGGGAGTAGCGGTCCCTTAGACAAAAAAACAAACATAATGACACCGTAAGCACAAAAGGTATAAAAATAGGTAAACAGAGAATAAAGGATAAAGAATTACTTATAGCCCAAGTGTGAAAGTAGCCTTAAGATGTTATATTTTATAGAGGCTGAAAAGAGTTTTGAACCCAGGAACACTGGATATAAGTCAATTGCAGTACCACTGAGCTATAAGCTTGTCTAGGATTAGCTTGGAATTTTCTTCATCTATGTGATTTAGCATACAAAAACACAGCTAACCTAAAAGTCATGGTGACTCTGACAAGTGAATAAAGTCAGATAGCACCACACATCACTTGAATTTGTTTCTTATATAATGTTTAAAAATATTAACTTGTTGTTTTAAGGTTACTAATGGATTTTGAACCCAAAAACTCCAATGCACAAACCAGTAACCTAACCACTGAGCTATGCGCTCATACATCACTGTAAAGTGTTAGCTTACAGCATTTCAGACACATAGCCAGAAGCTCAGCCACATACTTTCTTTGGTTGTGTGATTTAGCATACACATATAGAGTATATCTATAACTCATTCTGACTCTAACATTCTAACTCAAACTCAGATGTTAGAGTCAAATATCAAAGTCAGGATCAGGTGTCAGGGTTAGGTGTCAAGGTCAGGTGTCAGGTATCAGGGTCAGGTATCGGGGTCAGGGTCAGGTATCCAGGTCAGGTTCAGGTATCAGGGTCAGGTATCGTGGTCAGCGTCAGGTGTCGGTGTGAGTATTTTGCCTCACACTGACATTATTCTGATATGTGACTATGATATCTGACCATGTCCTAAAATGTCAGAGAAAAGTGTCTATCCCTCCACCAGATTTATCTTCCAGGCTGAGTCACTGTGATAAATCCAGTACAGGTCTAGGACATCTTTACGATAAATAAATCTGGGCCAGTATCTGTCACATAATGGGGAGGTGATTCATTAGTTCATGAGTTGTAAAAGGGACAACCTATACAGGGATAAAGTTGTGGTGATATATGAGAACTAGTGAAGGCAGCAGCATACTGGACACAAAGGGGGTCATTTACTATCCAGAAATACGCCTTTATTAGGCATATTTGTGGTGCAGATTGCGGAGCAAAGATTATTTGCGCCACAATCTGCAACTTTTTCCCGCTCACCCCAGGTCTAAAAAAGCGGGTACGGCGGGGGGCGGTGAAGGGAAGGCAAGTGTACACTGTAGCTAAAAATTGTCTGATTCGTGGAAGTCTGACCAATAGGACCAATACAAATAAGAAAGGAGGATCAAGTGGCAAGTTTGAATGGAGCAGCTGTCATATATTTACATTGCCATTCCATTTAACCCCTTCCTGGGCGACTGTTTAACCCCTTAAGGACACAGCCTTATTTCACCTTAAGGACCAGGCCATTTTTTGCAAATCTGACCAGTGTCACTTTAAGTGGTGATAACTTTAAAACACTTTGACTTATCCAGGCCATTCTGAGATTGTTTTTTCGTCACATATTGTACTTCATGACACTGGTAAAATGAAGTAAAAAAAAATATTTTTTATTTATAAAAAAATACCAAATTTACCAAAAATTGCTAATTTCCGAGTTTCAATTTCTCTACTTCTATAATACATAGTAATACCTACAAAAATAGTTATTACTTAACATTCCCCATATGTCTACTTTATGTTTGGATCAATTTGGGAATGATATTTTATTTTTGGGGGATGTTACAAGGCTTAGAAGTTTAGAAGCAAATCTTGAAATTTTCAAAAACCCACTTTTTAGGGACCAGTTCAGGTCTGAAGTCACTTTGTGAGGCTTACATAATAGAAACCACCCAAAAATGACCCCATTCTAGAAACTACACCCCTCAAGGTATTCAAAACTGATTTTACAAACGTTGTTAACCCTTTAGGTGTTCCACAAGAGTTAATGGCAAATGGTGATAAAATTTCTGAATTTAGATTTTTGGGCAAATTTTCCATTTTAATCCATTTTTTCCAGTAACAAAGCAAGGGTTAAACAAAATGCTATATTTATTGCCCCGATTCTGTAGTTTGCAGAAACACCCCATATGTGGCCGTAAACTACTGTACGGGCACACAGTAGGGTGTAGAGGGAAAGGTGCGCCGTATGGTTTTTGGAAGGCAGATTTTGCTGGACTGTTTTTTATGACACCATGTCCCATTTGAAGCCCCCCTGATGCACCCCTAGAGTAGAAACTCCATAAAAGTGACCCCATCTAAGAAACTACACCCCTCAAGGTATTCAAAACTGATTTTACAAACTTTGTTAACCCTCAATATTTATGGCTCTGATTCTGTCGTTTACGGAAACACCCCATATGTGGTCGTAAACCGCTGTACGGGCACACAGCAGAGTGCAGAAGGAAAGGAATGCCATACGGTTTTGGAAGGCAGATTTTGCTGGACCGTTTTTTTTTACACCATGTCCCATTTGAAGCCCCCCTGATGCACCCCTAGAGTAGAAACTCCAAAAAAGTTACCCCATTTTCGAAAAACTACGGGATAGGGTGGAAATTCTGTTGGTACTAGTTTAGGGTACATATGATTTTTGGTTGCTCTATATTACACTTTTTGTGAGGCAAGGTAACAAGAAATAGCTGTTTTGGCACCGTTTTTATTTTTAGTTATTTACAACATTCATCTGACAGGTTAGATCATGTGATATTTTTATAGACCAGGTTGTCACGGATGCAGTGATACCTAATATGTATACTATTTTTTTATTTATGCAAGTTTTACACAATGATTTCATTTTTGAAACAAAAAAAATCATGTTTTTGTAATGACCGGCGTCACGCAAAGGGAGGGAAATGGGAAGGCCCTGTCCAAGGGAGAGGGAAAGATGGTGACCCCTGACTCACCTTGCGGCTGGCACCTGACTGCCCTGACGTCCCTAGACGGGTTCCTCACCCGTACGCCGATCACGTGCCTAAACCCTGGCTTTCCCTAAGATGAGCCCTATGTAGTAAACGGGGCGGTGGGATCACTAGTCCGCACCACTGACACTAAGAGGAAAACACCAAGGAGAGGACAGACAATACAGACAAACATATAATCCCAGGTGGGCGACAACAGCAGACCACCAAGGCCCAACAGGGATCCGGAGGGTAACGTTCTGGAACAACAACCAGGGAACACTGCTACACAGCTCCAGTGGGTCAGTATAGAAGTCCAGGCAGGAAGCTCTATATCTGGCAACCAGAGAAGTGAGAGATGGGAATATAAGGAGGTTGGGATTGCTAGACAAGAAACAGCTGAGGAGGAGAAGCTACGGATCCCTGAGTGAGCCAAAAAGGATTGCAAGGCAAACCCAGAAAGCTACCATTAATAAACAGCACTGTCTTTAGACATAGAGCGCGCAGCCACCCGCTGCGACTTCCTGACCCCGGGTATAACGGAGTCAGGCGTGGCTCTTGACACCCTCGTGACAGTACCCCCCTCTCTACGAGGGGCCTCCGGACACTCGGGACTAGGTCTCTCAGGATGAGAGGCATGAAAAGCCCGAACTAACCTGTCGGTGTTTACCTCAGACGCTGGAACCTACATTCTTTCCTCGGGACCGTAACCCCTCCAATGCACCAGATATTGAAGAGAGCGGCGGACCCGACGAGAATCAACAATTTTGGATATTTGAAACTCTAGATTACCATCCACAACAGGAGGAGGTGGCAGCGGTGATGGTTCTAGAGGTGGAACATACTTCTTGAGTAACGACTTATGGAAGACGTCATGGATTTTAAAAGTCTGAGGTAGCTTCAGGCGAAAAGCCACGGGATTAATGATGGCTACTATTTTGTAAGGGCCAATGAACCTAGGACCCAGTTTCCAAGAGCGAACCTTTAATTTAATATTCCTAGTAGACAACCACACATAGTCATTCACTCCTAGGTCCGGACCTGGTGACCGTCTCTTATCAGCCATGCATTTATATTTACCTCCCATATTTTTCAAATTAGCTTGCACTTTCTGCCATACAGAAGAAAGAGATGCCGAAAACCGTTCCTCTTCGGGAACCCCAGAAGACCCCCCCTCTTTGAAAGTACAGAATTGGGGATGAAAACCATATGCACCAAGAAATGGTGACTTGCCAGTAGGCAAACTCGGCTAACGTAAATTACCACACCTCTTGGTTTTCAGACACAAAACATCTTAGATATGTCTCAAGGTTTTGGTTGGTACGCTCAGTCTGTCCATTCGACTGAGGATGGAAAGCTGAGGAAAAGGACAAGTGTACCCCAAACGGGAACAAAAAGCTTTCCAAAATTTAGAAATAAACTGGGTTCCCCGATCCGAAACAACATCGGAAGGGACCCCGTGAAGCTTCACGATTTCACTGATGAATACCTGAGCAAGAGTCTTAGCATTAGGTAGTGCGGGTAACGCAATAAAGTGTACCATTTTGCTAAACCTGTCCACTACTACCAAGATAACTGTTTTACCCGCAGACAAAGGTAAGTCAGTGATAAAAATCCATTGACAGATGTGTCCATGGCCTATTGGGAATGACAAGTGGCAATAAAGACCCTGCAGGACGTGTATGAGAGACTTTTGCGCGCGCACAAGTAGAACAGGAAGACACAAAATCCATTACATCCTGATGCAACCTTGGCCACCAAAAACGACGAGACAATAGCTCCAAGGTTGCTTTACTACCCGGGTGCCCAGCAAGTGCCGAATTATGATGTTCCTTTAATAATTCGAGACGCAGGTTTAACGGTACAAACAATTTCTCTGAGGGGCAAGAGACCGGGGCGTCCCCCTGGGCCTCTAACACCTTCCCCTCCAGAACAGAGTGTACCGCAGAGACAACCACTCCTCTTTGTAGAATGGGTACCGGATCACTCACATTACCCCCTCTAAAGACAGTGCTGTTTATTAATGGTAGCTTTCTGGGTTTGCCTTGCAATCCTTTTTGGCTCACTCAGGGATCCGTAGCTTCTCCTCCTCAACTGTTTCTGAATTGACCTGCGGTTTGCTGCAATCGCCTACATGGGGGGGTCACAGGACCCCCCGGTGCATCTAGAAAAGGTGCCTGGTCAATGATTTGAGCAGGCACCGGGTTCCGATCACCGCCCGCCGGGCGGCGATGATCGGAACCATACATGACGTACCGGTACGTCATGTGTCCTTAAGTACCAGGACAACATGACGTACCGGTACGTCATGTGTCCTGAGGTTAAAGATGGCGCCTGCTTTGGATGCCATAGCCGCGGGTGGCCGCCTGCTTCTTTTAGTAGACACCAGCGGCTCATGTTCGCAAACCGGCAGTAATGTCGATCACGGACATTTAACCCCTCAGATGCCGTGGGCAATCCTGACCACGGCATCTGAGCTCGCTGAAGCCGAAAGTGCGCACATTCGGTTATGCTCAGGCTCCCCTGTGTGGTGATCGGAAGAGCTGGAGCTTGTATGCAGCAGCCCCTGTCTTTAACCACCTCCGGACCGCTGTACGCAGATTCGCGTTCCGGAGGTGGCAGCGCTGCGCACAGTCACGCATATACGCGTCATCTCGCGAGACGCGAGATTTCGCTCCAAGCCGGCCCACGCATGCGCATCGCGGGCCGGCAAAAGTTAAAGAACAAGTTCGTCACCAGCCTGCCAGCAACGATCATTGGCTGGCAGGCTGGCGATTTTTAAAAAATCCAATCACAAGCCATATAACAGATCATATTAGTAAATATGATCTGTTATATGGCTTCTCTGCTCCTCTGCTGGTCCTTTTCGTCGGTTGGATCCAGCAGAGAAGCAGACATCACTGTGAGTAAACCAAACACTTCACTGTAGCCCCTGATCACCCCCCTGCACCCCAATTAACCCTTTGATCACCCCTTTGATCGCCCCTGTCAATCACCAGTGAAAGGAAAAAAAGTGATCAGTGTAAACTGTCACTTTTTTTTTTCCACTAGTATTGGCTGTTAGGTTTTAGGGATAGTTTAGGCCCCTTGGTTAGGTAGTTAGCGTCAGTTAGCGCCCACCCCACCGCACCGCAGTCACTTTTATTCGCTGAATAGCGTATCGCTAATCAGCATTTGTACTTTTATAGTATCTGTAAGTGATCAAAACTGATCACGGTCAGATCTATAATAGTATTAGTGTCACTTTAGTTCGCCCTCCACCCAAAACGCAGTGTTTGCCCGATCAGGCCTGATCGGTCGCCCACACGTGCGTTCACCCACGCCCGCCCCACCGCAGTGACCAAAAATATATATTTTTTGATCACTGCACATTCATTTTACACGCACTGCGGCGATAAAAAAATCAGTTTTGATATTTTTTATCAACCGCAGCGGCCTCTGGTACTTCGCTAGCCTCCCCTTTGTAAGACAGGCTTGCTTTTTTTCTTGGGTAGTCTCAGGGAATACCCCTAAATTTAGTAGTCCAAAATGTCAAACGGGGGTATTCTTCTGAAGAGGCCTACAGGATTCTGACCCAGTCGGATGAGGAGTGGGAACCCTCATCTGACGAATCTAGCGGGTCAGAATATGAACCTGTGGAAAGCAGTGGCTCTCTGACCCAAAGTTCGGACGAGGAGGTGGAGGTCCCTGGCAGCACCAGGCGTACCCGGCCCCGTGTCGCTAGACCACAGGTTATGCAGGATCCGCTTCAAGAGCAGCAGAGTGGGGCTGTCGCTGCCGGATCACGTGGTGAGGCATACACCAGCAGCGCAGCCCTCCCTGGACCTAGTACCAGCACTACCGTACAACATGGTGACGTGGCGAGCACCAGAAGGGCAGTTGAAGCTGGTACGGTGGCACGTGCACTAGTTACCCCGTCGCAGCCACCGCGCAGACAGGCCCGTAGAGCCCCTAGAATCCCTGAGGTGCTGGCAAACCCTGATTGGCAGTCACCAACTTCAGCCGCACCTGTAGTTCCCCCTTTCACCGCCCAGTCTGGAGTTCGGGTTGAGACGGCTCAAATCGGTTCGGCCCTGGGATTTTTTGAGCTGTTCTTGACTGCGGAGCTCTTGGACTTAGTCGTGGCAGAGACCAACCAGTATGCCACACAATTTATATCCGCCAACCCGGGAAGCTTTTATGCCCAGCCTTTCCGGTGGAAACCAGTCCAAGTTTCCGAAATTAAAATTTTTTTGGGCCTTCTCCTCAACATGGGCCTGACAAAAAAGCATGAATTGCGGTCATATTGGTCAACGCACCCGATTCATCACATGCCCATGTTCTCTGCTGCTATGTCCAGGGCACGATTTGAGGCCATCCTCCGTTTCCTGCATTTTAGCGACAACACCACCTCCCGTCCCAGAGGCCACCCAGCTTTTGACCGGCTCCACAAAATTCGGCCCCTCATAGACCATTTCAACCAGAAATTTGCAGATTTGTATACCCCCGAGCAAAACATCTGCGTAGACGAGTCCCTAATACATTTTACTGGGCGCCTTGGCTTCAAACAGTACATCCCAAGCAAGCGTGCCCGGTATGGGGTCAAATTGTATAAGCTCTGTGAAAGGGCCACAGGCTATACCCACAAATTTCGTGTCTATGAGGGAAAAGATCAGACCCTGGAGCCGGTCGGTTGCCCTGACTACCTGGGGAGCAGTGGGAAGACAGTCTGGGACTTGGTGTCACCCTTATTCGGCAAGGGGTACCATCTTTATGTGGACAATTTTTACACAAGTGTGGCCCTCTTTAGGCATTTGTTTCTAGAACGGATTTGCGCCTGTGGCACCGCGCGAACTAGTCGCGTGGGCTTCCCCCAACGGCTTGTAACCACCCGTCTTGCAAGGGGGGAGAGGGCTGCCTTGTGTAACGAAGAACTGCTCGCGGTGAAATGGAGAGACAAGCGTGACGTTTACATGCTCTCCTCCATTCACGCAGACACGACAATCCAAATTGAGCGAGCAACCCGTGTCATTGAAAAGCCCCTCTGTGTCCACGACTATAATGCGCTCATGGGAGGGGTGGACTTCAATGACCAGATGTTGTCTCCGTATTTAGTTTCCCGCAGAACCAGACGCTGGTATAAGAAGGTGTCTGTATATTTAATTCAATTGGCGCTGTACAATAGTTTTGTTCTCTACAGTAAGGCTGGGAGAACACGATCTTTCCTCAAATTCCAGGAAGAGATCATCGAGAACCTCCTTTACCCAGGAGGTTCCGTGGCCCCATCCCCCAGTGTAGTTAGCCGTCTACACGAGCGACATTTCCCCAGTGTCGTTCCTGGTACCTCAACCCAACCGTCACCCCGAAAAAGATGTCGTGTCTGTAGCAGGAGTGGAATAAGGCGTGACACCCGCTATTTCTGTCCTGACTGTCCTGACCGCCCTGCCCTATGCTTTGGTGAGTGTTTCCGGAAGTACCACACACACAGGTACACCTAGCATAGGGATTGCATCTCACAGGACAGGCACACAGGGCTATTAGGGCCCTTTTACTCTCAGCTGCTGCAAACCTCTCCTTTCACCTGGGATAAAGTGCATAACGTACTTCGCCACATCTTTGGGCGATTTGCGCTTTGCACATTGTCCCATGGGGAAGGAGAGGTTTGTTCTATAAAGGTAAAAAAAACTAAACAAAAAAAAAATTACCGGTAAGTAAAAAAGTTAAAAAAGTTTAAAAAAGTTAATATGTTCTGTTCAAAAGTTAATAAAGTTATTGCTTTGCGGCCTGGTTTTTTCTTTTTTGTTTTGTTTTTTTTACCTTCCAGGTGGACCAACCGATCGACCAGCTGCAGCACTGATGTGCATTCGGACAGAAGCATTGCGCTGCTGTCAGATTACACGCAAGTCGGTGTATGCGGCGCTGCAAGACGAGATTTCTCCTTTGCAGTAAAAGATATGTTTGCCGAGGCATATGAGCTGAGGAGGTGGCGGTGTTCATATACTTTGGCAAACACTTTGTATATATAAAAAAAAAATCCCGGCAATGATTTATTCATCCACATCGATTGATGTGAATGGAGAAATCTGGTTTGCCAGGGCATACGAGCTGAAGTGGGTATGGATGTTGGGCGGAGCTCCTATGTCCTGGCAGACGCCTTTCCCCTCCTTTTTCTTTTTTTGGCAGAGATTTTTTCATCCACATTGATCGATGCGAATGAAGAAATCTGTGCCGTTCATTTTTTTCTTTCAACCCAGAGGCTGAACGGAAAAAAAAAATCTCATTACCTGTATGCTCAATATAAGGAGAATAGCAGAAACTCCTAATGCTGGGCATACATGTAATGATTGCGGAGACCCTCAAATGCCAGGGCAGTACAAACACCCCACAAATAACACCATTTTGGAAAGAAGACACCCCAAGGTATTCGCTGAGGGGCATATTGAGTCCATGAAAGATTGAAATTTTTGTCCCAAGTTAGCGGAAAGGGAGACTTTGTGAGAACAAAATCCAAAAAATCAATTTCCGCTAACTTGTGCCAAAAATTTTTTTTTTCAATGAACTCGCCATGCCCCTCATTGAATACCTTGGGGTGTCTTCTTTCCAAAATGGGGTCACATGTGGGGTATTTATACTGCCCTGGCATTTTAGGGGCCCCAAAGCGTGAGAAGAAGTCTGGTATCCAAATGTCTAAAAATGCCCTCCTAAAAGGAATTTGGGCCCCTTTTCCCACCTAGGCTGCAAAAAAGTGTCACACATGTGGTATCTCCGTATTCAGCAGAAGTTGGGGAATATGGGTCAAATGCCAACTTTGTATAAAAAAAATGGGAAAAGTTGTCTTTTGCCAAGATATTTCTCTCACCCAGCATGGGTATATGTAAAATGACACCCCAAAACACATTCCCCACCTTCTCCTGAGTACGGAGATACCAGATGTGTGACACTTTTTTGCAGCCTAGGTGGGCAAAGGGGCCCACATTCCAAAGAGCACCTTTCAGATTTCACAGGTCATTTACCTACTTACCAGACATTAGGGCCCCTGGAAAATGCCAGGGCAGTATAACTACCCCACAAGTGACCCCATTTTGGAAAGAAGACACCCCAAGGTATTCCGTGAGGGGCATGGCAAGTTCCTAGAATTTTTTATTTTTTGTCACAAGTTAGTGGAAAATGATGATTTTTTATTTTTTTTTCAAAGTCTCCTATTCCACTAACTTGTGACAAAAAAAAAAAATTTCCATGAATTCACTATGCCCATCAGCGAATACCTTGGGGTCTCTTCTTTCCAAAATGGGGTCACTTGTGGGGTAGTTATACTGCCCTGGCATTCTAGGGGCCCAAATGTGTGGTAAGGAGTTTGAAATCAAATTCTGTAAAAAATGACCTGTGAAATCCGAAAGGTGCTCTTTGGAATATGGGCCCCTTTGCCCACCTAGGCTGCAAAAAAGTGTCACACATCTGGTATCTCCGTACTCAGGAGAAGGTGGGGAATGTGTTTTGGGGTGTCATTTTATATATACCCATGCTGGGTGAGAGAAATATCTTGGCAAAAGACAACTTTTCCCATTTTTTTATACAAAGTTGTCATTTGACCAAGATATTTATCTCACCCAGCATGGGTATATGTAAAAAGACACCCCAAAACACATTCCTCAACTTCTCCTGAGTACGGGGATACCAGATGTGTGACACTTTCTTGCAGCCTAGGTGGGCAAAGGGGCCCATATTCCAAAGAGCACCTTTCGGATTTCACAGGTCATTTTTTACTGAATTTGATTTCAAACTCCTTACCACACATTTGGGCCCCTAGAATGCCAGGGCAGTATAACTACCCCACAAGTGACCCCATTTTGGAAAGAAGAGACCCCAAGGTATTCGCTGATGGGCATAGTGAGTTCATGGAAGTTTTTATTTTTTGTCACAAGTTTGTGGAATATGAGACTTTGTATGAAAAAAAAAAAAAAAAAATCATCATTTTCCACTAACTTGTGACAAAAAATAAAAAATTCTAGGAACTCGCCATGCCCCTCACGGAATACCTTGGGGTGTCTTCTTTCCAAAATGGGGTCACTTGTGGGGTAGTTATACTGCCCTGGTATTCTAGGGGCCCAAATGTGTGGTAAGGAGTTTGAAATCAAATTCAGTAAAAAATGACCAGTGAAATCCGAAAGGTGCTCTTTGGAATATGGGCCCCTTTGCCCACCTAGGCTGCAAAAAAGTGTCACACATCTGGTATCCCCGTACTCAGGAGAAGTTGAGGAATGTGTTTTGGGGTGTCTTTTTACATATACCCATGCTGGGTGAGATAAATATCTTGGTCAAATGACAACTTTGTATAAAAAAATGGGAAAAGTTGTCTTTTGCCAAGATATTTCTCTCACCCAGCATGGGTATATATAAAATGACACCCCAAAACACATTCCCCACCTTCTCCTGAGTACGGAGATACCAGATGTGTGACACTTTTTTGCAGCCTAGGTGGGCAAAGGGGCCCATATTCCAAAGAGCACCTTTCGGATTTCACAGGTCATTTTTTACAGAATTTGATTTCAAACTCCTTACCACACATTTGGGCCCCTAGAATGCCAGGGCAGTATAACTACCCCACAAGTGACCCCATTTTGGAAAGAAGAGACCCCAAGGTATTCGCTGATGGGCATAGTGAGTTCATAGAACTTTTTATTTTTTGTCACAAGTTAGTGGAATATGAGACTTTGTAAGAAAAATAAAAATAAAATAAAAAATCATCATTTTCCGCTAACTTGTGACAAAAAATAAAAAGTTCTATGAACTCACTATGCCCATCAGCGAATACCTTAGGGTGTGTACTTTCCGAAATGGGGTCATTTGTGGGGTGTTTGTACTGTCTGGGCATTGTAGAACCTCAGGAAACATGACAGGTGCTCAGAAAGTCAGAGCTGCTTCAAAAAGCGGAAATTCACATTTTTGTACCATAGTTTGTAAACGCTATAACTTTTACCCAAACCATTTTTTTTTTACCCAAACATTTTTTTTTTATCAAAGACATGTAGAACTATAAATTTAGAGCAAAATTTCTATATGGATGTCGTTTTTTTTGCAAAGTTTTTTAACTGAAAGTGAAAAATGACATTTTTTTGCAAAAAAATCGTTAAATTTCGATTAATAACAAAAAAAGTAAAAATGTCAGCAGCAATGAAATACCACCAAATGAAAGCTCTATTAGTGAGAAGAAAAGGAGGTAAAATTCATTTGGGTGGTAAGTTGCATGACCGAGCAATAAACGGTGAAAGTAGTGTAGGTCAGAAGTGTAAAAAGTGGCCTGGTCTTTCAGGGTGTTTAAGCACTGGGGGCTGAGGTGGTTAAGAATGACAGGAGGCTGCTGCATAGTATATTCTATGGAGCCCTTGACTGTAATAGGGCTCCATAGGAAAGTAGTAAAATCCACATAGATTCCAATGCAAGTGCATTGGAGTCTATAATAATATTAATCAAATGAATGCATATTATAGTTCCCTATGGGAACTATAAAAAAGTGTAAAAAAAAAGTTTAAAAAATTAAAAAACATAAAAATTCTAAATCACTCCACTTTTCCCAAAATAAAAATAAAAGAACAAAAAAAAAATACACATCATGGGTGTCGTGATGTGCGAAAACACCCATAGTATAAAAATATATTCCCCATACGGCAAACAGCAAAATCGAAAAAAGTGTCCAAATGGACGTTTTTGGTCGCTTCAGTTTCTAAAATTTTTTTTTTATAAAAAGTGATCAAAAAGTCATACACACCCCAGAATAGTATCAATAAAAAGTTCAGATTGCCCCGCAAAAAATGAGCCCCCATACAGCTCCGTACACATAATTACAAAAAAGTTAGAAGGGTCAAAATGTGGCAACAAATAAATAAAACAGTTTTTTTTCCCCACTTAAATTTTTTTTATCACTATCAAAACGCAAGAAAAACAATACATATAGGGTATCACAGGATTTGTACTGACCTGTAGAATAAGAGTAACTGGTCAGTTTTATCGCATATCGAACGTCGTAAATACAAAACCTGCAAAACTGTGGTGGAATTGTTTTTTTTTTTTGTTGCAATTTCACCCCATTTGGAATTTTTTCCCCACTTCCCACTACATCATATGCCAGGGATGGCCAACCTGAGGCTCTCCAGCTGTTGCAAAACTACAACTCCCAGCATGCCCAGACTGCCTGCAGATAGCAGCCTACAGCAGGGCATGGTGGGAGTTGTAGTTTCACAACAGCTGGAGAGCCGTAGGTTGGCCATGCCTGTCATATGCAATACTAAATGGTGGCGTTGGAAAGTACAACTTGTCCCACAAAAAACAAGCTCTCATATGGCTATGTGAACAGACAAATAAAAAAGTTATGGCTCAGGGAGCGCAAGACGAAAACGCAAAAAAAAAAAATCCTGGCCTTAAAGGGTTAATCTCTACTGAAGAAAGCCGAATACAGTGTTCATCTGTCTCCAGTGATTCCATAGAGTTTGAATGGAACGTTATTGATCATGCATGGCTGTAGCACTGTAAGGTTGTAGAGCAAACCTCTCTGGAAATATCAAAGAATGTTATTGTTTGTCTAATTGTAGTCAAGATTAAGGCCTCTTTCACACGACCGTTTTTTTTTTTCCCGTTTACGGGCCGTATACGGAACCATTCAGTTCAAGGGTTACGCAAAAAAAATGTAAAGTACTCCGTATGCATTCTGTTTCTGTATTTCCGTTTTTCCGTTCCGTTGAAAGATAAAACATGTCCTATTATTGCCCGCAAATGACGTTCCGTGGCTCCATTCAAGTCAATGGGTCCGCAAAAAAAAACATGAAATGCATCAGTATGTCTTGCATATCCGTTCCGTTTTTGCGGAACCATCTATTGAAAATGTTATGCCCAGCCCAATTTTTTCTATGTGATTACTGTATACCATATATGCCATACGGAAAAACGGAATGGAAAAACGGAAGAGAAACGGAAACACATCGGAAACAAAAAACGAAACAACGGATCCGTGAAAAACGGACCACAAAACACTGACAAAGCCATACGGTCGTGTAAAAGAGGCCTAATGCTAATAGAACTGCTGCCATGCATGAACTGTGTGTGACATATTTTCCCCAGCTCACCACTGATTTTTCAATGGACTCCAGGAATGCACTGTATATTGTAAGATCTACTGTTGCAGTAGATCAGGAATCAGCGACATCCAGCACTCCAGCTGTTCTGAAACTACAACTCCCAGAATCCTCCTTTCACTTCTATGGGAATTACAAGGAAAGTGGAGTAAGTGTGCATGATGGGAGTTGTAGTTTCACAACAGCTGGAGTGCCAAGGGTTGCTTATCCCTGCAGTAAATAGTAGTATTGTATATTTTTTATCTAAGTGTTAGTTGGATTTTCCTGTCCAAGATAGTGATGATTGCCATTTTTGGGTGGGGAATGACAGTGAATGGGCCTTAGTAGCATGAGAATGTATAGGCGCAGGAATGCTACATTGATCACTTGGCAGATCAAATTGGTCTTTAAGAAAGGACAACAGCAGTTTGGTGTAATTAAGTGGCCCTTTATAGGCTCAATTCTGCTAGAGAAGTGCCACAGCAGAGTTGCCGGGGAACCTTCCCTCGTGGTTCTGATAAGCAGGAGGTGAGTGGTCTTTTCATGGGGATAGACAGACTATGGAGTTTGAACAGTTGGCAGACTTGTCTGGGAGGCTTTTCAAAATCAGTGGAAATTCACACATGAACCTAAGAAGTGACCATGTAGGATGTGAAAAGAGGTAACCATGTATCAGGAAAGATATATAGACTGAAAGAAAGAGAACCACTATAGCTTACATTGCCATCTGCCCCACTTTTGAACTGGGCCATGCACCTATAGTTGTGTAATGTTGTAGAACTGTCAAACACTGGTCCATGATAAATTCCCCCTATGACTTTTGTAAATTCTGAGTACAAGCTTGATAAAGTCCCCCCAGTAACCCACATTTATCAATGTATCTGTGCCTTTCTCTGGCACATTTTGTGCCTTATCTACTGTGGGACACACTTATTAATCCTGTGCACCATAACAGAGAGCCATTTGCCCCATGCACATAAATCTGTAAAAGTGGAGCGGACATGGCTTGCTGCTTGGCCAAAATTTAGACATATTTATGAATTGAGGGGAACATTTATCAATTGAGATTTAATTCAATTCACTTTTAATTCTGGTTTTGCATTGTGTGGTTGCACAAAATTTATGAAAAGGTGCACAGTTTTAATGTACAGTGACTTGCAAAAGTGTTCACCCCCATTGACTTTCTTCGTGTTTTGGAACATTACAGCCTTAAGTTCAATGTTTTGCTAATATGAATTTTATGTGATGGGTCAGAACACAATAGTCTAAGTTGGTGAAGTGAAATAAGAAAAATATATAAATAAAACTGTTTATATTGTTTAGAAATAGAAAACAGAAAATTGGCATGTGCGTATGTATTCACCCCCCTTTGTTAGGAAGGCCATAAAAAGCTCTGGTGCAATCAATTACCTTCAGAAGTCACATAATTAGTGAAATGATGTCCACCTGTGTGCAATCTAAGTGTCACATGATCTATCATTACATATACACACCTTTTTTGAAAGGCCCCAGAGGCTGCAACACCTAAGCCTGAGACATCACTAACCAAACATTGCCATGAAGATCAAGGAACTCTCCAAACAAGTAAGGGACAATGTTGTTGAGAAGTACAAGTCAGGGTTAGGTTATAAAAAAAATCCTAATATTTCATGATCCCCAGGAGCACCATCAACTCTATCATAACCAAATGGAAAGTACATGGCACAACAGCAAACCTGCCAAGAGACGGCCGCCCGCCAAAACTCACGGACCAGGCAAGGAGGGCATTAATGAGAGAGGCAGCACAGACCTAAGGTAACCCTGGAGGAGCTGCAGAGTTCCAGAGCAGAGACTGGAGTATCTGTACATAGGACGACAATAAGCCGTACGCTCCATAGAGTTAGGCTTTATGGCAGAGTGGCCAGAAGTAAGCCATTACTTTCAGCTAAAAACAATAGGGCACGTTGTGAGTTTGTGAAAAGGCATGTGGGAGACTTCCAAAATGTATAAAGGAAGGCGCCCTGGTCTGATGAGACTAAAATTGAACTTTTCGGCCATCAAAGAAAACGCTATGTCTGGCGCAAACCCAACACATCACATCACCCAAAGAACACCATCCCCACAGTGAAACATGGTGGTGGCAGCATCATGTTGTGGGGATGTTCTTCAGCAGCCGGGACTGGGAAACTGGTCAGAGTTGAGGGAAAGATGGATGGTGCTAAATACAAGGATTTTCTTGAGCAAAACCTGTGCCACTCTGTGCGTGATCTGAGGCTAGGACGGATGTTCACCTTCCAGCAGGACAATGACCCCAAACAAACGGCTAAAGCAACACTTGAGTGGTTTAAGAGGAAACATGTAAATGTGTTGGAATGGCCTAGTCAAAGCCCAGATCTCAATCCAATAGACAATCTGTGGTAAGACAAAGATTGCTGTTCACAAGCGCAAACCAACCAACTTGAAGGAGCTGGAGCAGTTTTTGCAAAGAGGAATGGGAAAAATCCCAGCGGTAAGATGTGGCAAGCTCATAGAGACTTATCCAAAGCGACTTGGAGCTGTGATACAAAGTATTGACTTTAGGGGGGTGAATAGTTATGCACATTGACTTTTTCTGTTACTTTGTCCTATTTGTTGTTTGCTTTACAATAAAAATAAAAATTAAAATCTTCAAAGTTGTAGGCATGTTCTGTAAATTAAATGATGCAAATCCTCAAACAATCCATGTTAATTCCAGGTTGTGAGACACCAAAATATGAAAAAAGTCAAGGGGGTGAATACTTTTGCAAGGCACTGTATTTGGTGCAACTAACATTGAGTTTTATGACTTAGCCTGCTTGGCATAGAATGTGATTTTTCTGTGACATTTCACATATCGCAGATAGTAAATGTGCCATAATGCAGGTCTAATCTCACTTTTCTGCTCTAAAGATGGACCACTTTGAAAAGTGGTACGTCTCCAAAATTTTGCAGAAATGTTGCAAAAAAAAAGAAGTCACAATTGTCATGTTGTGCAACATTTTTACACCAAAAACCTGACATATCTGTTTGATAACTGCCCCCATGCGTCTTTTAAAATGTCACAACATTTTCGTTCAGTCTCCATATAGTAAGTGGGTGGTATAAAAAATTTAAGAGGAAACTGTAGATGCAATGTACTGTATTCAAATGAAACAAATTTATCAACAAACTTCAACATTTTGATAAATTTGTCACAAATAACAGTAATGTTGCCTCAAGCCAAACTGGCATAAAAATACAGCATATAATAAATTCCCCTGATGTGTTTTAACATCATGGTGAACTTTAAAATGAAACTATAAATAAATGCAATGAATCTACCATTAATGTTTGATTAATTAGAATGGCTATTGGAGAACTACAGTCACCTATAAGCCTTATGGGTATCAAGAAATATTTGTGGCCTATTTTACTGTGATGTCAGTAATAAGTAAATCTAATATATAAAGCTGAGTATATGTGTGTGTGTATGTCCGCTAAAGAAATCCGCACCGTAGCATTTACAATCACGAAATTTGACACACAGGTACATCAGGTGTCCGGGAAGGTTTTAGAGCAGGTCTCGGTTCTCTAGGACGTACTGTTCCTGAGATATTCCCTAAAAAATGCATTAGCCAATAGAAGCTTGGTCACATGACCCTTATCAGCCAATAGAAGCTCGCAGACCGTTAGCCTCCACATACACAGTTTTACTCCAGGTTTCCACAACAACCCAGCCATTTTTCTCCACAGCTGTAGGTGAACTTTAAAGGAAATCTGTCACCAGGATAATCGCTATTGAAGTAAAGCCATGGCCTAATAGCACTTAGTACCTTATTTCAAGATATGGGGGATTCAATCAGCACAACCCTGTATGCAGGTGCACATCGCTATGGCGAAATACACGAACAAATGCAAAAACACAAATGCAATAGCACTCTGCAACCAGCACTCTGCCCTGCCTCTATGCTGGATGTTGAATGAGGCATTGGTGTACATTTTGGCCAAAGCGTAATAAGCCATTATTATTATCACAATTAATTCAAGATGTGCCTTTGTTCCAGAAATAGATGTTTTTATCCTCTGAAAATCCAGTTTACTTGAAATGCAAATGAGCCAGTAATGTGCCCAGAGGGGTGTCACTCTTGCAGTAAGGAGCCCAGACACGCCCCCTGCCACAATGTGTCCACCCTCAAAAGACTTAAAACCCCGTCCCCAGGTCCAGCTAAGCCACGCCCCTGATCATGTTAGGTCACGCACCCTCCCACTCCTGAGCCGACAGGGATTGAAATAAACGAATGTAAAAATCAACTTCTGTCAGCTGCAGGGTTGGGAGGAAGAGTGGCTTTCTCCCTGCAGCTCACACTCAGACAGCACAGTGCTGATGTCTTAGAGTGAGCTGTTCAAAAGGACAAGCCCCTGATTCAGTTAGGCCACGCCCCCTCCCACTCCTCAGCCGACAGATTGAAAAAATGAAGTTAAAAATCAACTTCTATGTCCCACTAAACCACGCCCAGATCTGGTTAGGCCACGCCCCATCCCACTCCTGAGCCGATGCGGATTGAAAAAATAAAGGCAAAAATCAACTTCTGTCAGCTGCAGGGGTGGGAGGCAGGGTGACTTTCTCCCTGCAGATCACACTCATACAGTACAGTGCTGTTGTCTTAGAGTGAGCTGTTCAAAAGGACACGCCCCCGATCAAGTAAAAGCCACAATTAAGGGGGCGGGTAGACTGTGGAGGTCACTGTCAAGGGGGTGGTATGCTCTGAAAGTCACTGTTAAAGGGGAAGGCTGCTGTAAAGGTCAAAGTTAAGGGGGTGGGCTGCTGTGGAGGTCCAATTTTAAGGGACGGGGCACTGTGGGGGGGGGTCAGTGTTAAGGGGTGGGCGGCTGTGGAGGTCAGTGTTAAGGTATGGGGTGCTGTAGATGTAACTGTTATAGTGGATAGTGTTGATATCTTTTAACGACACACACAAACATTAAATCAAATTGATTAAATATACCAGAGCGAAGCCGGGTCCTTCTGCTAGTCTAATATATAAAGCTGAATGTATGTGTGTATGTGTGTGTGTGTATGTCCACTAAAGGAATCTGCACTGTCGCATTTACAATCACGAAATTTGGCACACTGGTATATCAGGTGTGAGGGAAGGTTTTAGACCGGGTCTCAGCTCTCTAGCACGTACTGTTCCTGAGATATTCCCCAAAAATTTAAATATGGCACATCACATGATCTACATTAGCCAATAGAAGCCTGCAGGTCTTTCTGTTCATATCCCAACTTCATATCCCAAAATCCATACACACGGTCACATGTCCCTTATCAGCTCATAGAAGCTTGCAGGCTCTTAGTCTCCACATACACACAGTTTTACACCAGGTTTCCATAACAATCCAGCCATTTTTCTTCACTGCTGTAAATCAGCTTTAAAGGGGCAGGGCACTGTGGATGACAGTGTTAATGGAGCGGAGTGCTGTGGAGGTCACAGTACAGGGGACAGGTAGGGTGGTCATTCAGGCCACCCTCAAAAGACGGACTTAAAAACCCTGCCGCCAGGTCCTGCTAAGCCACGCCCCCGGCCTTGAAATGAAATAGATTAAATATACTGTACCAGTGTGAAGCCGGGCCCTTCCACTAGTGGCAAATATTTCAGAATTTGTCAATAATATATTGCTATAATTTTGAGGATATATTACTTGATTGTTACCATATTTTTTATTGTTAGTTTACGTCAAGCATATAAGGCTACATTCACATATGCTGCATAAACTCCGGTACTCCGGGAACCAATGGTGATCCAGCCACTTTCCCGCATAAACGCATGCAGGGCTTTTCGTCTGGCTGAAAGCAGCCAGATCACTATCAGATCGCTTTATAGTCATTGGGGATCCAGCGGTGCATGATGGTGCCCGGCTGCTGGATACTGTAAACCAGAGGAACTGGAACAGGGTACAGTAGTTTTTGATGCATATGTAAACGTAGCCAAAACTGGGCATTCTTTTTTATGTATTACCGTATTTTTCGCTTTTGGTTTTAGAGGAGGAAAAGAAGAAAAAAAACATTTCTTCAGACCTAAGACCAGAAACCCGATGCTTATAAGACCCCCAATCAAACCCCCAGTGTTAGAGACTCCAAATCAGACCTCAGATCAGACCCCCAAAGTTAATAAGACTCCTATTCAGACCTCAGATCAGACCCCCATGTTAATCAGACCTCAGATCAGAGATAAAAATCTAAATCAACTTACCTCTTCTGCTACAGATGCCACCGCTCCTGAGATCCAGCTTCCTGCTGCACTATGCTGTGGCCCAACATCACAGCTTGAGGTCACTGAGCATGCAAACGTCCTCACGCTGTGGGCAGGTCACAGCATAGCGCATGGTCGACGAAGATCAGGAAGTACAGAGCCGACACAGAGAGCACTGCATTCGCAGCCTTCTGATCCTCCTGTACTAATAAGTGCTTCCATAATGGAAGCGCTCATTAGTATTCGCCCCATAAGACGCATTGACAATCTTTCCCCAATTTTGGGGCAAAAAAGTGTGTCTGATTGGGCGAAAAAAGGTAAAAATAAATAAAAAATAAGTTACACACTTACTATTGTAGCTGTGTCTGAATTCTGTTGTATTTCCACTGAATTCTGGAGCATTTATGTCGCATTTGTCACAACTTGTTTTAGAGATTAAATAAATGCGACAAAAATGAATAATCCACTGTGCCTAGCTCGCCTGATTCGGTTTTCCAGGTAATCAAAAAGGCATGGCTTAAGATGGGACAATGTTTTCCCAGATTTTGGCACAAAACTTTAGGGCAAAGTAAGTCAACCAATAGTTGGTGTAAAGATAGACAGAACCATATACCTAAATTATCATCCATTATGAGCCACTGTAATAAATTTGGTCCATCTTTAAGTGGTTTACATTTTAAACAAGATTAGTAAATCTTCCCTATAATGTTTTATTCTTCTTTCTTTTGTTTCAAAAGTTGTGACATGTGGTGCAGCATATGGCCTTCCTCAGGATAGAAAATGATTGCAGATCCAGCAAGTTAAAATGAAGATATTCTTTATTCTGTATTATCCATAAATAATTTTTTGCAGATATCCATATTCATCTGATGCATTAATCATAGACTTAGGCCTCATGCACACGACCGTTGTGTGCATCCGTGGCCGTTGTGCCGTTTTCAGTTTTTTTTTTCGCTGACCCATTGACTTTCAATGGGTCCGTGGAAAAATCGGAAAATGCACCGTTTTGCAGCCGCATCCGTGATCCGTGTTTCCTGTCCGTCCAAAAAATATGACCTGTCCTATTTTTTTGACGGACAACGGTTCACGGACCCATTCCAGTCAATGGGTCCGTGAAAGAACACGGATGCACACAAGATTGGCATCCGCGTCCGTGATCCGTGGCCATAGGTTACTTTCATACAGACGGATCCAAAGATCCGTCTGCATAAACGCTTTTTCAGAGATGAAAACTCATATCCGACAGTATATTCTAACACAGAGGTGTTCCCATAGTGATGGGGACGCTTCTAGTTAGAATATACTATGAACTGTGTACATGACTGCCCCCTGCTGCCTGGCAGCACCCGATCTCTTACAGGGGGCTGTGATCCGCACAATTAACCCCTCAGGTGCTGCACCTGAGGGGTTAATTGTGCATATCATAGCCCCCTATAAGAGATCAGGGGCTGCCAGGCAGCAGGGGGCAGACCCCCCTCCCTCCCCAGTTTGAATATCATTGGTGGCCAGTGTGCACCCCCCCCCCCCGCCCCCCCCTATTGTAATATCATTGGTGGCCAGTGTACGGCCTCCCCCCTCCCTCTATTATAATATCATTGGTGGCCAGTGTGCGGCCTCCCCGGCCACCGCCCCCTCTATTGTAATATCATTGGTGGCCAGTGTGCGGCCCCCCCTCTATTGTATTAATATCATTGGTGGCCAGTGTGCGGCCTCCCCTCCCCCCTCCCGATCATTGGTGGCAGCGGAGATTCCGATCGGAGTCCCAGTTTAATCGCTCTGGGGCTCCGATCGGTAACCATGGCAACCAGGACGCTACAGTAGGAGGAGCTCCCGGCCGGACACAGACAGCGCAGCAGCCAGCAGGTAAGTATGATGCTTTAATATTGTAATATTGCTAAGTAACCATGGCAACCAGGCCTGCAGTAGCGTCCTGGTTGCCATGGTTACCGATCGGAGCCCCAGAGCGATTAAACTGGGACTCCGATCGGAATCTCCGCTGCCACCAATGATTGGGGGGGGGGAGGGGAGGCCGCACACTGGCCACCAATGATATTAATACAATAGAGGGGGGGCTCTATTGTAACTCAAATCCGATGGTATATTCTAACATAGAGGCGTTCCCATGGTGATGGGGACGCTTCAAGTTAAGATATACCATCGGATTGGAGAAAACTCCGATCCTATGGTATATTAACTCCTGACTATACATTGAAAGTCAATGGGGTACGGATCCGTTTGAAATTGCACCATATTGTGTGAACGTCAAACGGATCCGTCCCCATTGACTTGCATTGTAATTCAGGACAGATCCGTTTGGCTCCGCACGGCCAGGCGGACACCAAAACGACTTTTTTTTCATGTCCGTGGATCCTCCAAAAATCAAGGAAGACCCACGGACGAAAAAACGGGCACGGATCACGGAAAAACTGAACCCGTTTTTGCGGACCGCCAAAAAAAAAAGTCGTGTGCCTTAGGGTACTTTCACACTTGCGTTAAACTTTTCCGGTATTGAGTTCCGTCCTAGGGGCTCAATACCGGAAAAAAACTGATCAGTTTTATCCTAATGCACTCTGAATGGAGAGCAATCCATTCAGTATGCATCAGGATGTCTTCAGTTCAGTCTCTTTATGGTTTTTGGACAGAGAAAATACCACAGCATGCTCCATCCAAAATTCCGGAACACTTGCCGGAATGCCGGATCCGGCATTATTTTACATTGAAATGCATTATTGCCAGATACAGCCCCAAGTGTTCTGGAAAAATGGATCCTGTTTTGCAGTCTGCACATGCGCAGACCTTTAAAAATATGAATAACATAAATACAAGATCCGTTTTTCCGGATGACAACCGAAGAGACGGATCTGACATTGCAATGCATTTGTGAGACGGATCCGCATCCGGATCCGTCTACAAATGGTATCCGTTTGCATACAGATTGCCGGACGGTACTGCGTGCCGGAATCCAGCAACACAAGTGTGAAAGTACCCATAATGTCAAGCAAAAAAATGAAGGCAAGAAGTTCCAGCATTAAAATCCCTTCATATACACCTAATATCTAGGTGTCAGCAGGTGCTGTAGCTCATTGTGCTTTTTCTTGGTGCCATGTAGTCATTTATAGTGCAATTGTGTGACATGACACAAAAGCAGGACTCAATCTAAACTGTGTTCACAATTTCCTATTCCTATAGGCGGCATAAACTTAGAGAGGCTGTCTAGACCTGCACCTGATTTATCCAATGATAAATATAGTGTAGGGATATACACTTTTGTCTAACTCTATACCAACTACTGGTTGGCTTACTTTGAGACTGAATTATACAGAGAATTATGGTGAAATTTTGGCACAAAATGGGGCATCTTAGGTCATGAGTCATAACCCTTTCCTGTGATGATCCATGTCCTTACCGCTGAGCACCATGCCGTTTTTGAGCAATTCAGAAAACATGTAGAAATCCTAGTTGTGCTAAAATTGTGCCAATTTTGTCCCACTAGACAGATTCTTGGCGCAGACACATTAGTAAATCTGGGCCTTGGTATTTTGCCTTCATTCTACATTCAGTATACACAATTCTCAAAGAAATTAATTATTAATTGGCTGTCCTATCAGAAATTCAGATCTGATACAAAAATATGATGTTCTCTCAGGTCTAGATAGTATTAAGATTTTGCTCTGGAAATGTGTTGTAGGCAAAAATAGATAGTGATCATGCTTGTGCATACAAATGTAACATTCTGTCAGCACAGAAATTTCCTACTTTGCTAGCAGGTACTTACTTTACTTCATTATTAATAGTACCCAGGAGTATGTACATGCACATTCCAGTCACACTGCACTATGAGCTTATCTATCAAATCTTCAGAGGAGACAAATTGACATCATTAAAGAGATTTTGATCTTGCAGAATTTACCAACTTTGAACAGAGCCCTCATTACTCTCATGCTATTTATTTAACAAATATTCGCTTAAGTTAACATTTCACTTTGCTTTAGTTCAATCTGATTTTGAAAAATGGTTAATGGTAACATCCCCTCTACATTGTATGTGCTCAATTCTTCAAATAGGGAGTATTCTATTTAACACTTAAGTTGCGTTTATTAATCCTGCTGATGTGCAATTATTAGAAAGGGAGACAAAGCAAATTAATGAAGGCACCTATCCCCCATCCACGTCTCAGAAGACAGACTGCTTTCATTTGTTTTCAGCAATGGCTTTCTTCATAAATCCCCCGTTACTCGGTTTAGATCAATTTGTCCACAAGAACAAAGGCTCCATTCACATGTCCGTGGTGTGTTGCGGACCCGCAAATTGCGGATCCGCAACACACCCGCCCGGCACCCCTATAGAAATGCCTATTCTTGTCCGCAAGCTGCGGACAAGAATAGGACATGTTCTATCTTTTGCGGAGCTGCGGACCTGAAGATCGGGGCCGCGCTCCGCAAATGCGGATGCTGACAGCATACTGTGTGCTGTCCCCATCCATTCCGTCCCCATAAAAAATGCGGAACGGATGCGGACCCATTTGCGGACGTGTGAATGGAGCCTAAAACATATTTAATCTGTCTAATTATCACCACGATCACATGTAGTGCAGTTTGCAAGCAGCGTGTTATTACAGGGAGTCCAGTGGGTGGTCCTACTTAGGGACTAATTGGTATCCCTGTATGATCCTGTATACAGAGATAGCTGTTAGTCACTGACTGATGCCTTAGCTCAGAATGATCAGAAATTTAAGGCTAAGTTCATATGAAAAAATCAATGGCAGAAAAACCAGTAGCAGATCAGTAGCACAATACCAAATAATTGTTCCGCTTTACTTGTGTTATCACCAGGACAGACAAATCACCAGATCACAATTCCCATATGCAGTCATTCATCTGCTGATATTACAATAGTGTAATAATGTCATGTGAATATATCTCTACTGGTAGTATTCTGTTCACTAGATTCTCAATGAATCTTTTGCTTATCACCAGACTCCACACCGTATTCCCAGAACCTTCACTTTCTATTCCACACCACACACTTTCCTCCCAATTCCACACTTTTTCTCGGCATGTAGTGTGCCAAAAAACAGCAAGAAAGAAGGCCTCCAATGGTATAGCACCACAATTATGCATATATTTGAAATCTTTATTATACTCACAAATGTTCTTATAAGACCATGCACATCATAGTTACATGGTTACATAGTTGATACGGTTGAAAAAAGACATAAGTCCATCAAGTTCAACCAAGGGATAGGTGGGGACGCGAATTCTAGAAGGAAATGAGACTCAGATTTCTACACGTTTTCATAAGCATTAATGTTGTTTACTTTTAACAATTCATCTAAACCCTTTTTAAAACTGTTCACTGTTCCTGCTGTGACCACGTCCTGAGGAAGTCTATTCCACAGATTCACAGTTCTTACAGTAAAGAAGCTTTGACGCTTCTGGAGACTGAACTTTTTCTTCTCCAGTCGGAGGCAGTGCCCCCTTGTCTTTCGAGGGCATTTTACATGGAACAGTTTTTTACCGTATTGTATGGCCCATTTATTTACACTGCCTGTCCCCAAAAAAAGTCGCCACAAAAAAAAAAGCCTTTAGCTTTGATTACGGCATGCATTCGCTGTGGCATTGTTTCGATAAGCTTCTGCAATGTCACAAGATTTATTTCCATCCAGTCTTGCATTAATTTCTCACAAAGATCTTGCATTGATGATGGTAGAGTCTGACTGCTGCGCAAAGCCTTCTCCAGCACATCCCAAAGATTCTCAATAGGGTTAAGGTCTAGACTCAGTGGTGGCCAATCCATGTCTGAAAATGATGTCTCATGCTCCCTCAACCACTCTTTCACAATTTGAGCCCGATGAATCCTGGCATCTTGGAATATGCCCGTGCCAACAGGGAAGAAAAAAATCCATTGATGGAATAACCTGGTCATTTAGTATGTTCAGGTAGTCAGCTGACCTCATTCTTGGAGCACATACTGTTGATGAACCTAGACCTGACCAACTGCAGCAGCCCCAGATCATAGCACTGCCCCCACAGGATTGTACAGTAGGCACTAGGCATGATGGGTGCATCACTTCATCTGCCTCTCTTCTTACCCTGATGCGCCCATCACTCTGGAACAGGGGAAATATGGACTCATCAGACCACATGACCTTCTTCCATTGCTCCAGAGTCCAATCTTTATGATCCCTAGCAAATTGAAGCCTTTTTTCTGGTTTGCCTCACTGATTTGTGGTTTTCACACAGCTGTTCAGTCCAAATCCCTTGAGTTCCCTTCGCATTGCGCGTGTGGAAATGCTCTTACTTTCACTATTAAACATAGCCCTGAGTTCTACTGTTGTTTTTCTTCGATTTGATTTCACCAAACGTTTAAGCGATCGCCGATCACGATCATTCAGGATTTTTTTCCAGCCACATTTCTTCCTGGAATACGATGGGTCCCGACTATCCTTCCAGTTTTTAATAATGCGTTTCACAGTTCTTAACCCAATTTTAGTAGTTTCTGCAATCTCCTTAGATGTTTTCTCTGCTTGATGCATGCCAGTGATTTGACCCTTCTCAAACAGATTAACATCTTTTCCACGACCACGAGATGTGTCTTTCGACAAGGTTGTTTAAGAAATGAGAAGCAACTCATTGCACCAGTTGGGGTTAAATAACCTATTGCCAGCTAAAAGATAATCGCCCATGCAGTAATTATCCAATAAGAGGCTCATAACTATTTGCTTAGTTAAATCCAGGTGCCGACTTTTTTTTTGGACAAGCAGTGTATTTGTATAGGTTATTCATGTCCCCCCCTTAGACGTCTCTTCTCAAGACTAAATAAATTCAATTCTTTTAATCTTTCTTCATAACTAAGACCCTCCATGCCCCTTATCAGTTTAGTCGATCTCCTCTGTACTTTTTCCAGCTGCAGTGTGTCCTTTCTATGGACTGGTGCCCAGAACTGAACTGCATATTCCAAATGAGTCCACACCAACGTTTTGTAAAGTGGTAATATTACATCTCTGCCCCGTGAGTCCATGCCTCGTTTAATGCATGACAATATCCTGGTGGTCAATTACCACCCACCCAGGGTTTTGCTTTTGCTTCCTCAGGGGTCATAGCTGTGTGTATGTACTTGAATTTCATTGTGGTCGGTCTCTAAGTAATGCTGGTATGCAGGGGGGTAACTACCATAGCGGCAGACCATGCTATGGGGCACAGGGCAAGAAGGGGCCCAGTCTTAGTTGGGATCATCCTCTCTACTGGGGGTGAAGACTTGGTCAGGACTCTACCCTCTAAAATAACAACCTTTAGCAAACAAGGCAGTAGAAAAAATGTCCCAAGGGTTGGGTTTTGGCGGAAACCATTCTGTCCTGTGGGGGGGGGGGGGGGGGGGCTGGTTTGATCTTTGCTATGGAGCCCTGACTTCTCTATATACGCCACTACTGGTATGCCTAATATCAATAAATACAGTTTAAAGAGCAGATACTAGAGATGTGTTTAGTGGAGAAGATTTATCAAAACTGTCTTTAAAACTGTTGTACATAGGACAGTGTTGCTCTACTAAATATAGTTTCCATTTAAAATGGTACATTCATGAATTCAGAATAATCCATGCAGGGAGATAAAAGGCAGGCTGAGAAGCCGTTTCCAGATATTAGTAATCCCCTCCTCTGAGTAGTGCAGAACTAAACATTAAGTTAGATGAAAAAATTCTGTAACTACTGATATGGAAAAGGATCTAGGAATTTTAATAAACAGCAAACTAAGCTGCCAAAAACAGTGTCAGGCAGCTGCTGCCAAGGCCAATAAGATAATGGGTTGCATCAAAAGGGGCATAGATGCCCATGATAAGAACATAGTCCTACCACTTTACAAATCGCTAGTCAGACCACACATGGAGTACTGTGTACAGTTCTGGGCTCCTGTAAACAAGGCAGACATAGCAGAGCTGGAGAGGGTCCAGAGGAGGGCAACTAAAGTAATAACTGGAATGAAGCAACTACAGTACCCTGAAAGATTATCAAAATTAGGGTTATTCACTTTAGAAAAAAGACGACTGAGGGGAGATCTAATTAATATGTATAAATATATTAGGGGTCAGTACAGAGATCTATCCCATCATCTATTTATCCCCAGGACTGTGACTGTGACGAGGGGACATCCTCTGCGTCTGGAGGAAAGAAGGTTTGTACACAAACATAGAAGAGGATTCTTTACGGTAAGAGCAGTGAGACTATGGAACTCTCTGCCTGAGGAGGTGGTGATGGTGAGCACAATAAAGGAATTCAAGAGGGCCCTGGATGTGTTTCTGGAGCGTAATAATATTACAGGCTATAGCGACTAGAGAGGGGTCATTGATCCAGGGAGTTATTCTGATTTTTTATTCCCTTAAAGTGGGGAAAATTGGCTTCTACCTCACAGTTTCTTTTTTTTTTGCCTTCCTCTGGATCAACTTGCAGGATGACAGGCCGAACTGGATGGACAAATGTCTTTTTTCGGCCTTATGTACTATGTTACTATGTTACTACGTGAGCTCACCACATACTGTACTGCCTGATTGTCAAGTTTAAAGGGGTTGTTCCACTTCAGCAAATGGCATTTATCATGTAGAGAAAGTTATTATAAGGCACTTACTAATGTTCTGTGATTGTCCATATTGCCTCCTTGCTGGCTTAATTCATTTTTCCACTGCTTGTTTCCATGGTTACAGCCAATGTTGCAGTGTGAATACAAGGTGGCTTGGACACTAGCTGCTGCACATGCATGCACGCTTCCATTGTTCTGGCCACCAGAGAGGCCGACGCTTTTGCTTATAGTGTACTAGCACAGTAGGGTGATTCATTTTGTAATGGAAAAAAATAAAATCTAAAACTTTTGCAGACTTTGCTTACGCTCTGAGTCTCAGTAATGTAAAAGATATATAAGCCAAATTTCAAGAAGTTTGGATAATATTTAGAGGTTGCACACTTTGATGTAAAAGTAGGCAAAAAATACGATTTTCAATGTTAATTACTTTTATTGGAAAAACTAGAAATCACAAACTTAAAATCATATTAAAACTAGACACTAAGATTAATAGGTAGTATGATAGTCGAAATGTGTTATATTAATCAACTTTGAACGATGCAATCCCTTCTTTTGTTAGATTAGTGACGACATTTCTGTGATGCTCGACTACCCTCAACAAGAATTGTTTTTGTTGTTCGTCCCTGACCGATTCGTTAAACTTTTTTATCAGAGCAATTCCTTATTCTGCAGTATCATTGACCACCTTAAGAGCGTTCACATGGCTTCTTAGAGAATCACTGCAGTATTCTGTCACGTTGTGGATCCCAAACTATTCAAAGAACGTCTTTGTTTTATTAGTAATGAAATGGCTCAGGAATTTTCCTTCAAAAACTAGGTTTTTACCCTCTAAACGTTTCATTTCCTTTTTCTTTGCAGGTTTGGTTTCTAAATTTTTTGTCATATTTTCCTTAACAGCCTGAGTAATACGTTTGTCCCAAAAAGTCAATCCTACGTCCACTTTTTTTTATGCCTGCATCTGGGTAAGTGCTCAGAAGTAGGGATGAGCGAACCCGAACTGTATAGTTCGGGTTCGTACCTAATTTTGGGGTGTCCGTGACACGGACCCGAACATTTTCGTAAAAGTCTGGGTTCGGATTCGGTGTTCGGCGCTTTCTTGGCGCTTTTTGAAAGGCTGCAAAGCAGCCAATCAACAAGCGTCATACTACTTGCCCCAAGAGGCCATCACAGCCATGCCTACTATTGGCATGGCTGTGATTGGCCAGTGCAGCATGTGACCCAGCCTCTATATAAGCTTGGGTCACGTAGCGCTGCACGTCAATCTGCTGTTACAAGTGTACGGAGAGGTTGCAGCTGCGACATTAGGGCGAGATTAGGCAGTGATTAACTCCTCCAAAACACTTAAGACAGTGATCGATCTACAGCTGTGGATCATTGAACTGCTGCTATTCAATTGCTCACTGTTTTTAGGCTGCCCAGAGCGTTTTTCAGTCACTTTTTTCTGGGGTGATCGGCGGCCATTTTGTGGCTTGTGGTGCGCCAGCCCAAGCTGCCACCAAGTCCATTTAACCATCAATAGTGTGGTTATTTTTTGCTATATCCTACATCAGGGGCAAGCTGTCACCAAGTCCATTTAACCATCAATAGTGTGGTTATTTTTTGGCTATATCCTACATCAGGGGCAAGCTGCCACCAAGTCCATTTAACCATCAATAGTGTGGTTATTTTTTGGCTATATCCTACATCAGGGGCAAGCTGCCAACAAGTCCATTTAACCATCAATAGTGTGGTTATTTTTTTGCTATATCCTACATCAGGGGCAAGCTGTCACCAAGTCCATTTAACCATCAATAGTGTGGTTATTTTTTGCTATATCCTACATCAGGGGCAAGCTGTCACCAAGTCCATTTAACCATCAATAGTGTGGTTATTTTTTTGGCTATATCCTACATCAGGGGCTTTGCTGTGCTTGCTATTTTATTGAGGGGTGAAATACAATTGCCAAAATAGCAGTACCCTAAATCTGGTGTTACACCTGTGGCAAGCCAATTATAATACTGTCTGCTGTCTGGCAAAGGATATATTTTTGTTCTGGGTTGAAATACAATTCCCAACTTAGCAATTTCCTAAATTAGTGGTTTCTGCTGTATCAGGGCTACTTTAAATCTATTCATTAAAAGGGTATATTAGATTCAAGGTGCTGATAGGGTCATTCTCAATAACTTCACACACACACGCTACTGTGCATATCCAAGTCTAATTCTGTCCGTAAACGTATACCTGTCACCCAGCGCCTAAATAATAGGCCTCAAATTTATATTCAGCTAAATCTGTGGTTATTGCTGTAGCTGGTCAAGTTATATTGTGTCCGTCAAAGCACAGTTTTTGTTCTGGGTTGAAATACAACTCCCAACCTAGCAATTTCCTAAATTAGTGGTTTCTGCTGTATCAGGCCTACTTTAAATCTATCCCTAAAAGGGTATATTAGATTTAAGGTGCTGATAGGGTCATTCTCAATAACTTCACACACACGCTACTGTGCATATCCAAGTCTAATTCTGTCCGTAAACGTATACCTGTCACCCAGCGCCTAAATAATAGGCCTCAAATTTTATTCAGCTAAATCTGTGGTTATTGCTGTAGCTGGTCAAGTTATTTTGTGTCCGTCAAAGCACAGTTTTTGTTCTGGGTTGAAATACAATTCCCAACCTAGCAATTTCCTAAAGTAGTGTTTTTTGCTGTATCAGGCCTACTTTAAATCTATCCATAAAAGGGTATATTAGATTCAAGGTGCTGATAGGGTCATTCTCAATAACTTCACACACACGCTACTGTGCATATCCAAGTCTAATTCTGTCCGTAAACGTATACCTGTCCCCCAGCGCCTAAATAATAGGCCTCAAATTTATATTCAGCTAAATCTGTGGTCATTGCTGTAGCTGGTCAAGTTATATTGTGTCCGTCAAAGCACAGTTTTTGTTCTGGGTTTAAATACAATTCCCAACCTAGCAATTTCCTAAATTAGTGGTTTCTGCTGTATCAGGCCTACTTTAAATCTATCCCTAAAAGGGTATATTAGATTCAAGGTGCTGATAGGGTCATTCTCAATAACTTCACACACACGCTACTGTGCATATCCAAGTCTAATTCTGTCCGTAAACGTATACCTGTCACCCAGCGCCTAAATAATAGGCCTCAAATTTATATTCAGCTAAATCTGTGGTTATTGCTGTAGCTGGTCAAGTTATATTGTGTCCGTCAAAGCACAGTTTTTGTTCTGGGTTGAAATACAATTCCCAACCTAGCAATTTCCTAAATTAGTGGTTTCTGCTGTATCAGGCCTACTTTAAATCTATCCCTAAAAGGGTATATTAGATTCAAGGTGCTGATAGGGTCATTCTCAATAACTTCACACACACGCTACTGTGCATATCCAAGTCTAATTCTGTCCGTAAACGTATACCTGTCACCCAGCGCCTAAATAATAGGCCTCAAATTTATATTCAGCTAAATCTGTCATTACTGCTGTGCCTGTATTAGTGTAATACGGTACCTAAATAGATAGCCAGATAGTGTTAGGTGTCTGTAAAAAAAAAAAGGCCTGAATTTGAATTCAATACATTGGGCCAAATAATATTTTTCTTATTGTGGTGAACGGTAACAATGAGGAAAACATCTAGTAAGGGACGCGGACGTGGACATGGTCGTGGTGGTGTTAGTGGACCCTCTGGTGCTGGGAGAGGACGTGGCCGTTCTGCCACAGCCACACGTCCTAGTGTACCAACTACCTCAGGTCCCAGTAGCCGCCAGAATTTACAGGGATATTTAGTGGGGCCAATGCCGTTCTAAGGATGGGCCTGAGCAGGTACAGGCATTAGTCAATTGGGTGGCCGACAGTGCATCCAGCACGTTCACATTATCTCCCACCCAGTCTTCAGCAGAAAGCGCACAGATGGCGCATGAAAACCAAGCCCATCAGTCTGTCACATCACCCCCATGCATACCAGGGAAACTGTCTGAGCCTCAAGTTATGCAGCAGTCTCTTATGCTGTTTGAAGACTCTGCTGGCAGGGTTTCCCAAGGGCATCCACCTAGCCCTTCCCCAGCGGTGGAAGACATAGAATGCACTAACGCACAACCACTTATGTTTCCTGATGATGAGGACATGGGAATACCACCTCAGCACGTCTCTGATGATGACGAAACACAGGTGCCAACTGCTGCGTCTTTCTGCAGTGTGCAGACTGAACAGGAGGTCAGGGATGAAGACGATGCAGGGGACGATGAGGTCCTAGACCCCACATGGAATGAAGGTCATGCCACTGACTTTCACAGTTCGGAGGAAGAGGCAGTGGTGAGACCGAGCCAACAGCGTAGCAAAATAGGGAGCAGTGGGCAAAAGCAGAACACCCGCCGCCAAGAGACTCCGCCTGCTACTGACCGCCGCCATCTGGGACCGAGCACCCCAAAGGCAGCTTCAAGGAGTTCCCTGGCATGCCACTTCTTCAATCAATGTGCTGACGACAAGACCCGAGTGGTTTGCACGCTGTGCCATCAGAGCCTGAAGCGAGGCATTAACGTTCTGAACCTTAGCACAACCTGCATGACCAGGCACCTGCATGCAAAGCATGAACTGCAGTGGAGTAAACACCTTAAAAACACGGAAGTCACTCAGGCTCCCCTGCTACCTCTTCTGCTGCTGCCGCCTCGGCCTCTTCTGCTGCTGCCGCCTCGGCCTCTTCCTCCGCCTCTGGAGGAACGTTGGCACCTGCCACCCAGCAAACATGGGATGTACCACCAACACCACCACCTGCGTCACCAAGCATCTCAACCATGTCACACGGCATCGTTCAGCTCTCCATCTCACAAACATTTGAGAGAAAGCATAAATTCCCACCTAGCCACCCTCGATCCCTGGCCCTGAATGCCAGCATTTCTAAACTACTGGCCTATGAAATGCTGTCATTTAGGCTGGTGGACACAGACAGCTTCAAACAGCTCATGTTGCTTGCTGTCCCACAGTATGTTGTTCCCAGCCGCCACTACTTCTCCAAGAGAGCCGTGCCTTCCCTGCACAACCAAGTATCTGATAAAATCAAGTGTGCACTGCGCAACGCCATCTGTGGCAAGGTCCACCTAACCACAGATACGTGGACCAGTAAGCACGGCCAGGGACGCTATATCTCCCTAACTGCACACTGGGTAAATGTAGTGGCGGCTGGGCCCCAGGCGGAGAGCTGTTTGGCGCACTTCCTTCCGCCGCCAAGGATCGCAGGGCAACATTCTTTGCCTACTGTCTCCTCCTCCTACTCAGCTTCCTCCTCCTCTTCTTCCACCTGCTCATCCAGTCAGCCACACACCTTCACCACCAACTTCAGCACAGCCTGGGGTAAACGTCAGCAGGCCATTCTGAAACTCATATGTTTGGGGGACAGGCCCCACACCGCACAGGAGTTGTGGCGGGGTATAGAACAACAGACCGACAAGTGGTTGCTGCCGGTGAGCCTCAAGCCCGGCCTGGTGGTGTGCGATAATGGCCGAAATCTCGTTGCAGCTCTGGGACTAGCCGGTTTGACGCACATCCCTTGCCTGGTGCATGTGCTGAATTTGGTGGTGCAGAAGTTCATTCACAACTACCCCGACATGTCAGAGCTGCTGCATAAAGTGCGGGCCGTCTGTTCGCGCTTCCGGCATTCACATCCTGCCGCTGCTTGCCTGTCTGCGCTACAGCGTAACTTCGGCCTTCCCGCTCACCGCCTCATATGCGACGTGCCCACCAGGTGGAACTCCACCTTGCACATGCTGGACAGACTGTGCGAGCAGCAGCAGGCCATAGTGGAGTTTCAGCTGCAGCACGCACGGGTCAGTCGCACTGCGGAACAGCACCACTTCACCACCAATGACTGGGCCTCCATGCGAGACCTGTGTGCCCTGTTGCGCTGTTTCGAGTACTCCACCAATATTGCCAGTGGTGATGACGCCGTTATCAGCGTTACAATACCACTTCTATGTCTTCTTGAGAAAACACTTAGGGCGATGATGGAAGAGGAGGTGGCCCAGGAGGAGGAGGAGGAAGAGGGGTCATTTTTAGCACTTTCAGGCCAGTCTCTTCGAAGTGACTCAGAGGGAGGTTTTTTGAAACAGCAGAAGCCAGGTACAAATGTGGCCAGACAGGGACCACTACTGGAGGACGAGGAGGACGAGGATGAGGAGGAGGTGGAGGAGGATAAGGATGAAGCATGTTCACAGCAGGGTGGCACCCAACGCAGCTCGGGCCCATCACTGGTGCGTGGCTGGGAAGAAACGCAGGATGATGACGATACGCCTCCCACAGAGGACAGCTTGTCCTTACCTTTGGGCAGCCTGGCACACATGAGCGACTACATGCTGCAGTGCCTGCGCAACGACAGCAGATTTGCCCATATTTTAACGTGTGCGGACTACTGGGTTGCCACCCTGCTGGATCCATGGTACAAAGACAATGTGCACACCTTACTTCCTGCACTGGAGCGTGATAGGAAGATGCGCGAGTACAAGCGCACGTTGGTAGACGCGCTACTGAGAGCATTCCCAAATGTCACAGGGGAACAAGTGGAAGCCCAAGGCGAAGGCAGAGGAGGAGCAAGAGGTCGCCAAAGCAGCTGTGTCACAGCCAGCTCCTCTGAGGGCAGGGTTAGCATGGCAGAGATGTGGAAAAGTTTTGTCACCACGCCACAGCTAACTGCACCACCACCTGATACGGAACGTGTTAGCAGGAGGCAACATTTCACTAACATGGTGGAACAGTACGTGTGCACACCCCTCCACGTACTGACTGATGGTTCGGCCCCATTCAACTTCTGTGTCTCCAAATTGTCCACGTGGCCAGAGCTAGCCTTTTATGCCTTGGAGGTGCTGGCCTGCCCGGCGGCCAGCGTTTTGTCTGAACGTGTATTCAGCACGGCAGGGGGCGTCATTACAGACAAACGCAGCCGCCTGTCTACAGCCAATGTGGACAAGCTGACGTTCATAAAAATGAACCAGGCATGGATCCCACAGGACCTGTCCATCCCTTGTGCAGATTAGACATTAACTACCTCCCCTTAACCATATATTATTGTACTCCAGGGCACTTCCTCATTCAATCCTATTTTTATTTTCATTTTACCATTATATTGCGGGGCAACCCAAAGTTGAATGAACCTCTCCTCTGTCTGGGTGCCGGGGCCTAAAAATATCTGACAGTGGCCTGTTCCAGTGGTGGGTGACATGAAGCCTGATTCTCTGCTATGACATGAAGACTGATTCTCTGCTGAGTCGCTGACATGAAGCCTGAATCTCTGTTATGGGACCTCTCTCCTCTGTCTGGGTGCCGGGGCCTAAATTATATGACAATGGACTGTTCCAATGTTGGGTGACGTGAAGCATGATTCTCTGCTATGACATGAAGACTGATTCTCTGCTGACATGAAGCCTGAATCTCTGTTATGGGACCTCTCTCCTATGCCTGGGTGCCGGGGCCTAAATATCTGACAATGGACTGTTCCAGTGGTGGGTGACATGAAGCCTGATTCTCTGCTATGACATGAAGACTGATTCTCTGCGGACATGAAGCCAGATTCTCTGCTATGGGACCTCTCTCCTCTGCCTGGGTACCTGGGCCTAAATATCTGAAAATGGACTGTTCCAGTGGTGGGTGACATGAAGCATGATTCTCTGCTATGACATGAAGACTGATTCTCTGCTGACATGAAGCCAGATTCTATGTTATGGGACCTCTCTCCTCTGTCTGGGTGCCGGGGCCTAAATTATATGACAATGGACTGTTCCAATGTTGGGTGACGTGAAGCATGATTCTCTGCTATGACATGAGGACTGATTCTCAGCTGACATGAAGCCAGATTCTCGGCTATGGGACCTCTCTCCAATTGATATTGGTTAATTTTTATTTATTTTATTTTTATTTTTATTAATTTCCCTATCCACCCTACCTATTTGTTTGCAGGGGATTTACCTACATTTTGCTGCCTTTTGCAGCCCTCTAGCCCTTTCCTGGGCTGTTTTACAGCCTTTTTAGTGCCAAAAAGTTCGGGTCCCCATTGATTTCAATGGGGTTCGGGTTCGGTACGAAGTTCGGGTCGGGTTCGGATCCCGAACCCGAACATTTCCGGGAAGTTCGGCCGAACATCCAGGTGTTCGCTCAACTCTACTCAGAAGCTGTAGCATATCCAAATCATTCTTTGGAGCCATCGACTTACAATTGCCTCGTGCAAAAAGCGAACATATATGAGGCTGACAAAATGTGCAACCCGTTTCATTCCTTTCAATTGTCGTTGAGGAATATTCAACTGTTTAGTGAAGAGGACAATTGTAAGTGCATATATTGCCTTTCCGTCCACATTGCTTGATGCAGAGCCCCTGGGATCCTGAAAATGAAGTTGTTTTTGACCAACCTCCTAGGTACAGGAGTGAGAGTAGTAATAAAAGTGATCAATGTGTGCAACCACTAAATATTATCCAATCTTCTTGAACTTTGGTATATATATCTTTTACATCACTGAGACTCAGGGTGTTAGCAAAGTCATGTGAAAATCACATCTTTGGAAAAATGAAACACCCTAAAGCACAGCCATCACTGCTGCATTGATAGAGTGGCCCTATCCCAGTAAGCACCCTCTAGTCGTGAATGTCACTGATAGTTACTGAAGACTTAAAACTTAACCTTTATTCACCCAGCTAAAAGGTCGCACAAAACAAACAGTTCTTATATTATTTGTAATTTTGCTGCACTTGCCCTATTCACTGTCTGTAGGCTACATTTGTTTCTAAAGTAATTTGTATGAATTACACTGAGTTAGTTATTCCTGGTCTGCTATATCCTTATTGCTTCATTGAGGGTCTTCAGACCTTTCATATCTCCATGCTCAGCTATCTTCATACTAGTCTACTGACGAGGGGACGATTAAGTGCATGATAGGCCCAGGACTGTCTACCCTACTTGGGACCCTTCCCTCCATTTCCCCCTGACATTCCCCCTTCTGTGTGCCACAAAATTGTTATTTCTTTTTTTGTATGAAAAGGCTGTGGCGCTCCTCATCCTAGGCCATGTAACATCACTTTCATAGGTCGCATGTCCTAGGAGCAGCTCAGTCCCATCCAAGTGAATGGTTACACAGAGTCTCTGAGTACAAATAATGTATTAGATGTCACCTGTAGTCCTATGTAACACTACAAATAACACAGTGATAGCTCTCTGAATAAATGTACTAGATGTTCCCTGCAGTCCTACGTATGTAACATCCCACATAGCACAGTGATAACTCTCTGGGTACAGATAATCTCAGTAGATGATACCTACAGTTTGCGATGCTCAAAGCTGGCGTCCCCTCATCTTTCTTGCCGTGCTGCTGCTCGGACATCCTCCTCTTCCGCCCAGAACACAGTGCCGCAAGATGGAGGAGGCAGGGACGGCAGCATAGAGTGGGCCTGCAGAGCAGCCCTGAGTTGGTTATAGAGTAGCGTAAATAGAAGCTCTGCAGTTACAGAATGTATTCTATACTGTGGGAGTTAGGGGCGGCGTTGGGCCCTATAGAGATTTCATGCCTGGGGCTACCGACCCAAAAGCCCCTATTAAAATTTGCCATTACTATTGGCCCTACAAATTTCTGTATTACTAATAATCAGGGATCATTTCTTTTTATTATCACTTTTTATGTGACATTATGTAGCACCGTTTTGGGCAGCAGGCTATGATGGCAGGCGTATGTGAACTGTCCGTATATAAGGGGCAGCATACCCAGTCCTCCCCATGGAAATGCATTAGAGTCTTCGGGGAGATTAATCAAAAATAGTGTAAAGGAAAGCTGGCTTATTTGCCCATAACAACCAATCAGATTCCATCTTTCATTTTTCTGAACTCCTTTGGAAAATGCAAGGAGGAATCTGACTGGTTGCTATGAGCAGCCGGTTTTCCTTTACACCACTTTTGACAAATCTCCATCTTGGTCTCCACAGAAACCAGAACTGCACCATACCTGTACACTCCAACTGATACTTGTGGACCAATCACACATTGAAACGTCATTATAACATGGGTGATAGTGATTGGTCAAAGGGTGGCCTAAATGCTGATGGGAGCGTTCTACTTACGTATATACTGGGCAGCAAAGCAGTGTTTGTGTATATTAAAGCACAAATATCATTAGACTTCGGTCTAGCCTTGCACTGATATAGTGATTTCTGCAAAAAGTCCAATGAACAATACAAATATTAAGAGAACTGAACTGTTAGCCGTCTGTTGGAAAGTCAGAAATCCAGCAGAGCAGAATATGCGTTTTGGATTCAAATGTCTAGTAAAGGAAATGATCATAACAGATACAGACATAACCACCCATGATAGCGAAATCTATCATTTACTAACACTCTCATGAATAATAGAAACACAAAATAATTGCATTATAAATTAAATATACATTAGAGGAACTTCCTCTATTAGGTTTGCTTTTTTTTTATAGCTTGTATGTTTTATGTTTTATATACACAAATTTATAACGCCTGCCTGTAAAGGCAATCTGTATTAAGGAGAACTTTGCCACCTGCAATTGTCCTATAAATAAGGATAAAAGACTGTATTGTTGCCCATACGCCCTCCTTTAGTGTGACCATCACCGGTGACTGTTGCAGCTTTAAGAATCACCGATTGCACCCCCTCCCCTATAACTGCAAAAATTAAAGTCATTTATCGGCCTCACTTATGGGCCGCAAAACAGTGTAATCTGCGAGTTCTACACCAGCAAAAGAAGTGGTGGACAATATAAGCCAGACTGAGATGGATTTGAACCAGAATGGCGCTGTGAGTGCTGAGCTTCAAACTGACAAGATAATGACTGCCATTGCTGCATGTCAGGCGGCTCTAACAACAAAGATTGATCACTTACAAAGCGACATTAATTGTCTACGCCATGATATGGATAAAATGAGAGACCGCACTAAAGAGGTGGAGCGCCGCCTGGGTGATGTGGAGGATTCTGCAAATACCACTTCTGAAACGACCAGAAACCTGCAACAACAGGTGAAAGTTTTGCTTGCCAGAGTGGAGGATGCGGAAAACCGCAATAGAAGAAATAACGTCAGAATCCTGGGGTTACCCGAAAGGGTGGAAGGTTCCGCTCCGGAGGCGTATGCTGAGCAATTGATTCGCACTGTACTGTGCCCGATTGAGTTGTCATCCAGCTTTGTGGTGGAAAGAGCCCATAGGATCCCTACAAGACCATTACCACCAGGGGCTGCTCCTAGGCCCTTCATAATGAAGATATTAAACTACAGGGATCGAGATGCTATTCTGGCGGCCGCCAGACAAAAGAAGGACATTCAAATTGAAAACGCGAAGTTATCCTTTAACCCTGATTTTACAGCAGAGGTGCAAAAGCAACGGCGGCAGTTTTCAAATGCCAGGACTCGTCTACGGGAGCTGGGAATTAAATACGCAATGATATACCCGGCCAAGCTGAGGATCCAAGAGGGAGACCGAGCCAGATTTTTCCAGACTCCAGAGGAAGCGGCTGACTGGATTGATCGACAGTGTCTGAGATGAAGCGGTGGACTATGAGATCGCAGTAAACTGCTGTGAATGTTCTGCTCCACTATTGGAGCTCTGTTTATATCAATCTAGTCTCTAGGTGTCACACCTTAGTTGTTGCGAGACAGATATGATCCGACACGCAGATAGCAGGATAGTATAGTAATGTCAGGAAGTTTTGATACTGACAGGGGTTAATCTCAGTTCAGAGTTATCACTCTATTTTGAACAGTTTTGAGGGACTTGGGTCTCATACTATGTTTTAGGGGTTGTTTAGGCAGACTGGGTCTTCCTTAGTTTACACTAAAAAGATTGGTAGGTTAGGGATATAGAAGCTTAGACGAGTTGGGGATGTCTGGGCAGGGTGGGTGCAGATTGGGAAGTTATACTTTAGATTCAAGTTAGAATGTGTGTGTGTGTGAATGGGGCAGTGACGCTGAAGGATCTGAAGGTGAAGGGGATGTATCTCTTAAATGGCCTTATGTAAGCTAATTTCCTGGAATGTCCGGGGACTCAATGACAAAGTTAATAGAGCGCTAGTGTTTAATTACATTAAGAAGTATAACCCAGATGTTCTTATTTTTCAGGAAACTCACCTTCGGGGTCAAAAAGTGTTGGCGGTTAAAAGACCATGGGTGGGATCTGTTTATCATGCGACTTATTCTAACTACGCTAGAGGAGTTTCCATACTGGTCAGTAAGACTCTTCCGTTTCAGCTGATGTCCGTGCACATTGATCCAGCAGGGAAATATGTATTGTTGCAGTCTAACATTAGAGGTTGTGGAGGCATCTGTCCATGGACTTCCTTACGGACCTGCCTCGTTCCTCGGGGAAGACTGTGATTCTGGTGGTAGTGGACCGTTTTAGCAAAATGGCACATTTCATTCCCTTTCCTGGGTTACCCAATGCTAAGACGCTGGCACAAGCGTTTGTTGATCATATTGTTAAATTGCATGGCATTCCTTCAGACATCATCTCTGATAGGGGCACGCAATTTGTTTCCAGATTCTGGAACGCCTTCTGTTCTCGCTTGGGGGTTCGGTTGTCGTTCTCTTCTGCTTTTCACCCGCAGTCGAATGGTCAGACCGAACACGTCAATCAGAATCTGGAGACATATCTGCGCTGTTTTGTGGCAGAGAATCAGGAGGATTTGGTATTCTTTTTTGTCCCTTGTTGAGTTTGCTTTAAATATCCGTCGCCAGGAGTCCTCTGATAAGTCACCATTTTTTGGTGCATATGGGTATCATCTGCAGTTTGGGACATTCTCTGGAGAGGGGTCTTCTGGCTTACCTGATGAGGAGAGATTTTTCTCGTCTTTGTCATTTATTTGGCAAAAGATCCAGGGTAATCTGAAGAGGATGAGTGAGAGATATAAGCGTGTGGCAGATAAGAGACGTGTGCCTGGTCCGGACCTGAATGTGGGTGATCTGGTGTGGTTGTCTACAAAGAATATCAAACTGAAGGTTTCCTCCTGGAAGTTGGGTCCTAAGTTTATTGGGCCTTACAAGATCTTGTCCGTCATCAATCCCGTTGCCTTCCGTCTTGATCTTCCTCAGACTTGGAAGATCCATAATGTTTTTCACAAGTCCCTATTAAAACCTTATGTCCAACCCACTGTACCCTCCTCTTTGCCTCCTCCTCCGATTATTGTTGATGGTAATCTTGAATTTCAGGTCTCTAGGATTGTGGATTCTCGCATTATCCGCGGTTCTCTTCAGTACCTCGTTCATTGGGAGGGTTATGATCCTGAGGAGAGGATGTGGGTCCCAGTGGCGGACATTAAGGCCACTCGTCTCATCAGGGCTTTCCATAGGTCTCATCCTGAGAAGGTGGGCTCTGAGTGTCCGGAGGCCACCCGTAGAGGGAGGGGTAGTGTCACCGCCAGTTCTGTGAGAAGGTCTGGCAGACGTTCTTTTCTACCTCTTGTATGATGTTCTTTGTTTTGGTTTCACTTTCTCATCACCTTTCCTTCTGCCAGGTGTCACTTATTTAGACTAATCATCTTCCTTTATATTCCCTCCCATACTGCCTCACTTTGCGGTTTATACTAGTTCCTGGATGAAGTGTTCACTGCTGGAGGCTGCTTCTGCTGTTTGCTCAGATAAGTCCTTTACTTTATTGTGTTTCCTTGCTGGCTTGATTCTAGGTGACCCTAACTCCATCCGTATTAAGTGCAGGGAGCCAGTGGTCATGTCCCCTCACTATTATAGGGTTTTCAGGTGTCACACAGACTTAGGTACGTGGGCATGCAATAGTCTACCATCCTTAGTTTGGGATCAAGCCAGTCGCTCGTTTATTCATAAGTTCCAGCTATCTGCAAACTTCACCCGTGACAACATTTTACAGTAAAATGAAGCCCATATTATTCAGGTTATATAAAAAAAAAATAGGATTTGGATACAGGACTCAGAACCCAATTTGCTGAAACCTAATCATTACTATCTATTGTAGAGCAGTGCAGTGAGGCCCTGACCCCTCACTTTTGTAGTGCCCTGGAGGAAGGAATGCTTTTAAGTCTGGACATTTGTAGACATTTGCCTTTTTATCCTATGCAAAGTCATCAACTCATCAATTGACTGTTTAATACTGTGTAACTACATTTTATATGTATGTTTTGATATATATCCTGTTGATTTGCACTGTATTTGCACAGCGCTGTAGAAAGAAAGGGTAAATGAATACTGACAGACCTTTGGGACTTTCTAGCTAATAATGAGAAGACTTTCACATTTTCCACAGCTACCACAGGTTTAAAAAAGAGCATGTTTTGGAGAGAAAAAGGTCGACTTGTTTACCACAAAAAAACAGACAGACTGACCTTTTGGATGTCTGGTTTAGCGCTGTTATTATGTCTGAAAACCTGTTTTTATCTGGAAAAAACTGCTGTGTCATTGCTATTGAGTATTATTGAAGGTCTAATGTAAGTCTATGAGAAACGTGAGTTGTAACATTGTATTTGTTTGTGCTGACTTTCTCCATTCCACCCCTCCCACTAGAAGGTTCTAGTTTAGCCAGAAACTGTACATAAGGAGATCAGTCTGAGCCTCTAGTGTTCTACAGTTCTGGAACAGTGCTTAGAAGAGGAGACTCTGACTATTGAGTGACTGCAGCTCTGCAAGTTGTGGCAACCAGTTCTTCCCACATTATAGGACAGGTTGCTGGCGGCCCTTTTAAATCACTCCCAGAGAAACCCTTTAATATTTACCAAATGTCTACTTTATGTCAGCATAATTTTTTAAATGTAATTTTTTAAAGATATTAAAAGGTTAAGAATTTTAGAAGCAAATTATCAAGAAGATTTCTAAAGTCGACTTTTTTACGGACCAATTCAGGTTTGAAGTGACTTTATAGGGCTTACATAATAGAAACCACCCATAAATTAAGAAACTACATCCCTTAAGCGATTTTAAACTGATTTTAGAAACTTGGTTAACCTTTTTGGTATTCCACATGTCAGAAACTACACCCCTCACAGAATCTGTCATTTCTTCTAATAAAATGTTATTTTAGCCTTAAATTTTTCATTTTTGTAAGAGGTAAGAAAAGAAAAGGCACCCATCATTTTTAAGCATTTTTTCCTTAATACAGATACACCCCTTATGCGGTTGTAAACTGCTGTTTGGGCACACGGCAGGATTTAGAAGGGAAGGATCACCATTTGGCTTTTACAGGGCAGATTTCACTGGAATGGTTCTCGGGTACCATGTCATATTTGTATTTAAATTACGTGTAGTTTTTGCCTTGAATGTTTAATTACCCCCGATGTGGGGGTTTGAGGACACTGCAGGGTTTAGCAGACAAAGAGCCATACCTCTCACAGAATTTGCCAAGAGGTGTAGTGAGCTTTTGACCCAAAGTTGTTTTTCAAAAATGAATGCACAGCAGAATGCACTATGCATTACCCCAGTTTGGAAACTGCACCCCTCAAGGTATTTATTAAGGGGTGGAATGTGCATTTTGACCCTACAGGTGTTCCACAAAAATGAAAACATTGCAAAATTGAAATTTTTACACGGATATGGCATGTGCCCATTGTGTGCCAGTGTGAAAACTCAGTCCGTTTATTGTTATGCAGTGCTTTCTGGTTTTAGAAATACCGGTCCATACAGTCTGTGGCCCTTTTCTTTTGCCTGAATGTATGAGAGGGCTCAGTACAATTAGAACACTGTGCAATTTTGATGCCCAATGTGGTAATTTTCCCTGCTTGTGTTGACAAATGTAGAGACTCTGGGGTAAAATAATAAACGGACCCTTGAGAAGTGACTTTATTTGGGAAACTTTGTCCCACAAGGTATTATGGGGTGGAGAGAGCATTTTCAGATATTTTGCAGAAAGAAATTTGCAACTTTTCCACAGATATAGCATTACAGTGCCTAACATGTTGTGGCCAGCTCATATCATCTGAGACTCACAACACAATAATTGAATTCATAGTTCTACTGGGTCTGGAAATGCCATAGATGTGGACCTAAGCTGCTGATGGTATGAAGGAAGTAGAGCCATTTGGCTTTTGGAGTGTGGAATTTTCTGGAATTTTTGAGTTTCTCATCACATTTGCAGAGACCATGGGGTATCTGTACAGTGAAAAACCCCAATAGGGTGACCTTATTTTGGAAACTACACCCTCAAGTTATTTATCAAGGGGTAGAATGGGCATCACAAGTATTTTGCAAAAATTAATAATCAGGGGACTGTGCAAAATGAAAATTGCAAGTTTTCCATAGATATGTAATTTCAGTCCCCAATATGCTGCACCCAGATTGTGCCATCTGAGAGAAACCAAGCTCCATAAATTGCAGTGGCAGCTGAGGGGTTAAATGACTGGATTAGTGTCATCTCCCAGACACTGCCAGCAGGTGCTGCTGTATTAAACAGCTGGTACATGCCATGTATGGAGCAAGCTCAGTGCATGAGCCTGCTTTATACAAAGACTTAATCCTCATTACGTATGGGTACGTCATGGTAGGTCAATAGGATAGATGGATAGTTTAGGCAAACATTTTAGTCTCTACATGTATCTATATATAAATAGTGCTGAAAAGTAACTGTGAATATATAAGTAGGAAAAAACTTTAAAGCATTTCTGTACTTTTAGTTCCACGGATGTTCATTGCTAGGTGACTCGTGGTGTCATAGTGATGTGCCATATATGCTACAAATATGTGACTAGTGTTTCACATGTCATACAGTCTAAAGGCTCTAAATGTTATTAAGACAAAAGGAGGTCATTTATCAAACTGGTGTGAAGTAGAACTGGCTTAGTAGCCCATAGCAACCAATCAGATTTGACCTTTCATTTGCACAAATCCTTTGGAATATGAAAGGTGGAATCTGATTGGTTGCTATGGGCAAATAAGCCAGTTTTACTTTACACTAGTTTGGTAAATCTCCCCCAAAGTGACTACTATCTAACTTGCAAAAATGAATCACTGAAGATTGACTATAAATCTGTGGGCGCCCATCCATTTTCTTTGTACTAACCCACTCTAAGGTCATATACATTGGCCTATTTTGGCTTAAAAAGAAGTATAATTGAAATATTTTGCACCATATGGTTTTGGCCATAAAGCGGGCTCACACAAAGGTGTTTGCTGGGGTTTTCTGTATTTTAGTGTTTTTTTGGTGCATTTTTGTGGTAAATATGCTAGGCCCAGATGTTATCTGAAGGTCTATGAGAAATATAAAACACAGGCCACACAAGCATTTTCTGGCTTTTCTATGAATTAGTTGGCATTTTTTGTCATTCAGGCTATTCTGCCTTTTTTTTTATTTATTTTTTTTATATGCAGCAGACAAAATTTGTGTGTAGGGGACCTTACAAATACTGAATTCTGAGCAAAATACTGCTGTGTGAAAGTAGCCTTAAGCCATCCATAATAAATACCCGGAATATGGACGTATGATGAAACAGAATCCAGTACAAAATGTCCTTATTTAGTTTCCCCAGCTGATGCACTTATAGTGCTCTTCTCTCCCGATGGTGGCCCACCAGCATGGTGCCAAATAAAAAACAATAAACTCAAATACTTACCTCAATGCGGTTGTCGTGATGCAATGTAGGGCTCTTCCAGGCTGTTTACTGAGCTGCACACTGCCCGTCTCAGTCGGCACAATGATTAATTAATTGTGCCGCCTGATCCAGGATCTGATATGCAGCTTGAGACGGCTGAAAAGGACTCCGTGCTAAAATGTTACCATAGAAGGTAATCTTTTATTCAAAAGGTCAACGCGTTTCAGGGGTGAACTGCCCCCTTCATCAGGACAATAAAACTTTTACAAGTAAACATATATTATGTCATTCTTATATAAACTTCGTTTGGGCACGATGTGCAGAGACACAGGGGACGGGAACGGGGCTGGTTCGGGGGCGGGAAAGAGTGGGGTGTTGCTGGGATACTGTGACCTCCCTCCAAAAGGGCGTTAGCCAATGCTCGTGTTGTGAGGGCGGGATGGGGGCAGGAAGGAGGTTTCGCTAAGATGCAGTGACCTCCTTCCAAATCTGAGTTGGCTAATGATCATGTTTTGAGGGCAGGACGGGTGTCGCTGGGATGCAGTGACCTCCTTCCAGATCAGAGTTAGCCAATGGTCTTGTTTTGTGGGTGGGACGGGTCGTCAGCTGGTTGCCGGGTATGTGTTGAGCGGTGTATATCATGACGCCTGATATTCACCGCTCACCACATACCCGGCAACCAGCTGATGACCCGTCCCGCCCACAAAACAAGACCATTGGCTAACTCTGATCTGGAAGGAGGTCACTGCATCCCAGCAACGACCATCCCGCCCACAAAACATGATCATTAGCCAACTCCGATTTGGAAGGAGGTCACTGCATCTTAGCAACACCTCCTTCCCGCCCCCATCCCACCCTCACAACACGAGCATTGGCTAACGCCCTTTTGGAGGGAGGTCACGGTATTCCAGCAACACCCCACTCTTTCCCGCCCCCGAACCAGCCCCGTTCCCGCCCCCTGTGTCTCTGCACATCGCGCCCAAACTAAGTTTATATAAGAAAGAATAACATAATATATGTTTACTTGTAAAAGTTTTATTGTCCTGATGAAGGGGGCAGTTCGCCCCTGAAACGCGTTGACCTTTTGAATAAAAGATTACCTTCTATGGTAACATTTTAGCACGGAGTCCTTTTCTGCATCAGCGCCGCTTGAAAATGGTCTGAATTCTTCTCTCAACCAAACCTAGATCAATAGATAGATAGATATGAGATAGATAGATAGATAGATAAATATGAGAGAGAGAGAGAGAGAGAGATAGATAGATATGAGATAGATAGATAGATAGATAGATAGATAGATAGATAGATATGAGATAGATAGATAGATAGATAGATAGATAGATAGATAGATAGATAGATAGATAGATAGATATAAGATAGATAGATAGATAGATAGATAGATAGATAGATAGATATGAGAGAGATAGATAGATAGATAGATATGAGATACATAGATAGATAGATCGATAGATAGATAGATAGATAGATAGATAGATAGATGGATAGATATGAGATACATAGATAGATCAATAGATAGATATGAGATACATAGATAGATATAGATAGATAGATAGATAGATAGATTTGAGATACATAGATAGATCAATAGATAGATAGATAGATAGATAGATAGATAGATAGATAGCTCAACATCACTACATCTGAAGGTTAGTCACATAATTCACCAGCACCTGTTGGATCCCATGGGCACTAAATCAAAGCAATTGTGTGAAGATTCTACGTCTTGTGACAAACATTCATTAAGACCTCATACTTTACACTTCTAAAGAATTCTTCAATCTTTTATGTACCATTGGTAGCAGTTAAAGGCTTTTTAGTGGAGCAATTCAATATTTTTTATAAATCCTTCCCTGTTAGGATTACACATCATTTTTCATATCCATCAGCATTATACAATTGCCTGGATGCTTCCATTTTGTACAGCTTTTGAGTTCACAGTTACCATTGATTCCGTTTTATCTGGCCTCACAGTGTTTAACCACCTCCCGTCTGCCCATAGACTATAAACGTCCGGGAGGTGGTTCTCTATTTCTGAATGGACGTTCCAGAACGTCCGTTCAGAAACTGCAGCTGCACGCTAATCGTGCAGCTGCTGATCGGGTTGCCCGCTGTCAGTGACAGCAGGGCAACCCAGAGAGAAGGCAGGGACAGTGCCCAGGTGTCCCTGCCTTCTGGATGGCTGCATACACAGCGCTCACAGACCCAACAACTCAGCCCTCAACACACTAAAAGATTCCCTCACTAACTCACAGACCAACACACCTAAAGATACTAGAGGAATATTTAATTTATCAAAATATGAACTCAACCCAACCGAACTCAGCCTACTCAGTAAGGGACTTTCCTTCTGCCCCACAAACAGCTCTGATCCTTTCGAACTATTTGTCGACATTAATCAATGGATCCGAAAACTAACACTCAAAAGACATTTTGCTATCCAAGAGATCAGGTCAGGAGAAAAAGAAAACCCACCAGCAGTATCGAATACCACCAACACCTTTGTCACCATACAGCCAACCCCCCCCCCCCCACTACAGAAGATTCATCACTATCAGCTCAAACTGAAGATCCAACTACCACCTACATACCATCAGGCCTAAAGAATAAATCCTCATTCTATCCACTACAAAGTAGAGGCCCTCATCTAGAGAGCTTCCTTAATATAGTTCTAGATGACCTAAAAACCCCAAAAGTACCCCTAACCACGGATAGTCTGAATAATCTTAACGCCCGAGAAAAAAGAGCATTGACAGAACTCAAAAAGAACAGGGACATCGTAATAAAAAACGCTGATAAAGGAGGGGGCGTCATAATTATGGACCTAGACTATTATATACAGGAATCGAAAAGAATCTTGTCTGACCCAACCTATTATAAAGTGCTTGCTAATGACCCAACGGCCTCTTTCAAGAAAACACTGTTTGAACTTGTAGACTCTGGTTCTAAACAAAACATCTTAAACAAAAAAGAAAAAACATTTCTCACCCCCAACCACCCCACCACTGCTCGCTTTTACTTTCTGCCTAAAATCCATAAAACCATCATCAACCCACCTGGTAGACCACTTATTTCCGGCATAAATTCCCTTACATCTAACCTTTCAGCTTATGTCGACACCTTCTTACAAAAATATGCACAAAAACTCCCCTCTTACTTAAGAGATTCCACAGACCTCATAAACACCCTCAACAACATAGTTTGGAAGGACCACTATATCTGGGTCACCCTTGACGTGGCATCCCTCTATAGCAACATCCGTCATGATTTAGGATTACGCGCAATCAAACATTTTCTCGAGCTAGACCCGGAAATGCCCCCCCTTCAGAAAGATTTCATCTTAAACTCAATACAATTCATCTTAGAACACAATTTTTTCAACTTTAATGACACCTTCTATATCCAAACAAGGGGTACCGCTATGGGCACAAAATTTGCACCCTCTTATGCAAATCTGTTCGTAGGCCATTTTGAAGAGTCTTCAGGTCTCCAGTCCCATAATGATCTGTACCTTTACCGTCGATATATATCGACGACATTATTTTCATCTGGGGGGGGACCACTGAAGAATTAACATCCTTCATATCGGTGCTAAACCAAAACGACTAAGGTCTTTAATTCACACATGAATTTGACTCCAAGGAAGCAACGTTTTTAGATCTACATATTGAAACCATCACTAACAAGATCACCACCAGCACCCATTTTAAAAAAATTAACACCAACAGCTACCTGGAATATTCTAGCTGCCACTACACAAAATGGAAGAGGAACATACCGTACGGGCAAATGAAAAGAATCCGGAGAAACTGCTCCAATGAAAAGATCCTGAAGACACAACTTGGAATTCTGAAAGAACGCTTCTTGGAAAAAGGCTACCCGAAAAGTTTAATCAAAGCATCAACGCAGAGGGTTTTAAAAATAAACCAAAGAGAAACATTGAAACCACCACCCACAAAAACAGTCGATCCAAAAGGATACCAATACAATCTTAGCACCAGATACAATAAAGACCACCGCAACATTAGAAAGGTAGTTATGAAACATTGGAATATCCTGCTAAAGGACCCCATTCTCAAAAATATATTACCCCAATTACCGTCCATAACATTCAGAAGGGCACAAACCATCAAAAATATTATCGCCCTATCCTGCCCCAAACTCGAAGCCCCAACAAAAACCATTTTCCCGCTGCCAACAAGAAAAGGGTGCTTCAGATGCAACATTAAAAAATGCAAATGCTGTGTGATGATCACACATAACACTGAGACTATCGAAACTGGAGACCCCTCGGGCCTTTGGACAATAAAACAAGACCTAAACTGCAGGACAAGAAATGTCATTTATCTCCTTAGATGCCCCTGCGGTTTAAAATATGTAGGTAGGACTACGCAAACCCTTAGGGAAAGAATGTGCGAGCATAGGTCCAACATCAAACGCAAAGTCCCGACACACAGCGTATCACGCCACTTCTCTACACAACATGAGGGCTCCATAACTGGCCTCACAGTCACTCCTTTAGAAACCATTACCTCATCTTATCAACAGTTATGCCGGAAGGAAATGTACTGGATATTCACACTCAATACTCTATCCCCCTTTGGCCTTAATGAATGTCTTGAATATTCCAATTACTAAATGAATATAATCGCCACAAATTATATCTGCTTCCTAGGGACAAACTTTCACCATTGCGTCTACATCTCATCATCATCACATAATTTATATATTTTTTTTATCGAATTTTTTTTATTTTTATTTTTTATTAATTCGCTTCATTATTTAAAATTCACTTCATCCTTTAATACATCTTTTTAATACATCATTATTTTTATACATTTCATGTTAATATCTGATTATACTGTATATCAGTGGTATGTGCATTCATATATATATATATATATATCTCTTAATATATATGTATCCATTTTTATGATATATACCCATCCCCTTTCTTTTTCTCTATTATCATGACCATCTCCATCATTGGCGACATTACTTATTAATTATTTCTATCAGCCAAGATGTATTATTAATAATATTTTTTATTTATTTTTTATTTTTATTTTTCAGTTTTCAATATTTCTCATTTTTTAATATATAATCCATTTATTTAATCTTTTTTTATTATCTCCTATTTAATATTTATTACATTATAAATATTTTTTTTTTTTTCTGAAATATGAATATTAATTATTGATGCAGAATAATGTCCACAAACAGAGATACGATCCTGCTATTCCCCACAATGTGATTCCCCCATCCCCAAAGATATTCTTGCAAAAAGATGTATTTTACATAAAATTGGCATGTCTCTTCAATATCTGTATCCATAGACGCTAGATATACCTATTATATCTAGGATGGGGTCCCCCCTGATTTTTCTCATATCCATAACCCACTAAAACAAACACTCCCGGCTAGAGGCCTACTTCCGGTCCGGATGCGCTCCAAGCTGGAACACACCAGAAGTCCGATATGCGTTCCACCGCGAGCGCTCCAACAGTGAACCACAGGGAAACAAGGAAGCGGTGAGGACGTATCGCGAAACCCTCCACCGGCCCCACAGGTGTCCCATAATCAACTGTTTTTATAACTCTTTTTATAACTGTTTTTATGATTGTCTAACATAATTATATTATCTGCAAAACTAACAACCCTGAGACTATCGGGACGTCACTTCCGGTGCGTTCCACAGTGGAACGCATGGAGACACCGGAAGTGACGGATTTGTAAGCCGTTTGGCGGTCTTTTGTGCTCCTCCATTGTTATTTAAACCCCACTGTACCATGTTCTGATTATATATGCTCCTGATGAAAGGGACCCACTAAGAGGCCCCGAAACGTCGAGCTCCTCACTCCTCCACCCTGGCTTTGAAATAAAAGACTAAAAGAAAGAACACGGACTCCAGACTGATCACTGTTCGTTTCTGAAGACTCTACTGGCGATCCAGGCGCAGGAGGTGTGATGTGGGTGTCTTGAGCTTTATCCCACATTACCCTCCTGGGTGAAGTGAGTCATTAAAATTTTGATTTTATACCAAAATTTTGATTTTATACCTTGATTTTATATTTTGTCTATTATCGCTACTGTGATTTTACTTTAACTACCATTTACCTATCGTATATCAACTTACTACAATATCCGGTGAGTGTGTGCACATCACCTAAAAACATAAGCCTCTACCTTTGGGTTTTACACCATCATAACCCTAGACACTAGGGATACTGGCGCCTCTTCATGGTCCTTTTTCTGCGTTTTCGGCGTTTTTTTGCGTCTCCGCGCAACCCCACGGTCATGTGACCACCAGGACCGGAGAGTGCAGGAGCTGTGTGAGGTCTTTCACAGATCAACACTGAGGCTGTACAGCGCTGTATTGCGCTGTACAGCCTCTCTGGGGGGTGCATTTCTCCTGTAACTGGGGCTACTATGTCAGCCCCAGTTACAGGAGAAATCAACAGTGAAAAAAAAAAGAAAAAGTGAAGTAAATGTCCCCCAGAGGTCTTGTATGACCTTATGGGGGACGAAAAGTGTAAAATAAAAAATAAAAAATATAAAGTGTTAAAAAAATTTAAAAAAAAAAGGTTTCACATGTAAAAAAAAAATTCCCCAAGTAAGGAATAAAAATTTTTTTTAAAAATAGAAAGAAATAAAATAGACATATTTGGTATTGCCGGTTCGGTGACAGTCGGCTCTATAAAAATATCACATAATCGACCCAGTCCAATAAACACCATAATCCCCTTACATCACAAAAAGTGCAACACCAAGTGATCAAAAAGGCGTATGTCCCACAAAATGGTACCAATAAAACCGTCACCACATCCCACAAAAAATGAGCCCCTACATAAGAAAATCTCTCAAAAAATTTCAAAAATGCTATTATTGTGTTAAAGTGAAATAAATTTAAAAAAGTATACATATTAGGTATCGCCACGTCCGTAACAATCTGCTCTATAAAAATGTCACTTGACTTAACCCCTCAGGTGAACGCTGTAAAAAAAACAAAAAAAAACTGTTCTAAAACAACAAATTTTTTGGTCACCTTGCCCCATAAAGTGTTATAATGAATGATCAAAAAATCATATGTACTATGTACCCATAAAAAATAGTACCAATAAAACTGGCACCTTATCCCCTAGTTTCCAAAATTGGATCACTTCTTGGGAGTTTCTACTGTAAGGGTGCATCAGGGGGGCTTCAAATGGGACATGGCATCTAAAAACCAAGTGGAGTTCCATTTCTTCTGCGCCCTGCCGTGTGCCCATACAGCAGTTTATGACCACATGATGGTCCTTAAAAAGTGGGTTTTGGCAATTTTCTTAAAAATTTGAAGAATTGCTTCTAAACTTCTAAGCCTTCTAAGGTCCTAAAAAAAAAAAATGACATTTCCAAAATGATGCCAACATAAAGTAGACATATGGGGAATGTTAAGTAATAAATATTTTATGAGGTATCACTTTCTGTTTTAAAAGCAGAGAAATTGAAACTTAGAAAATTGCTAATTTTTCTACATTTTTGGTAAATTTGGGATTTTTTTCATAAATAAAGGTGAAATATATTGACTCAAATTTCTGACTATTATGAAGTACAATGTGTCACGAGAAAACCATCTCTGAATGACTTGGTAAGTAAAGGCGTTCCAAAGTTATTACCAAATAAAGTGAGATATGTCCGTTTTGCAAAATTAGGCCTGGTCAGGAAGGGGGCAAATGGCCCAGATGGGAAGTGGTTAATTCTGTTATCTCGCTAAGTCCCCTAAAGGCCCTAAAATATGACAAAGAAATATTAGTTTTAAGGTCAGTGTTTCCTGCAGGGTGATGGATGCAGGATCAATAGTGTTCTCCAACAATTTATGTCATTTAAAATTCACACACAATAAATACTGAGCCAGGACATTAAAACCACTGACAACAATGGCACCTGTCACAGGGTGGAATATATTAGGCGCCAAGTGAACAGTCAATTCTTGAACTTGATGAAAGCAGAAAAAACGATTAAGCATAAGGACCTGAGCCAAATTGTAATGGCTAGATCACTGGGATAGAGCATGTCTATACAGTGGTTAGAACTGTACGTATCAAAAGGGGTCCAGGGAAGGGCAGTTAGCTGGTGACAAGTGTCATGGCTCCCCAATGCTTATTTTCGCCCATGGGAAGCAAAGGCTAGCTCATGTGTTCGAATCCCACACCAGGTACTGTAGCAAAAATTGCTGAGAAAGTTAACCCTTAGAGGACTTTGCGATTTTGAGTTTTTGCCTTCCAAGAGTGATAACTTTTTTATTTTTCTGTTCACAGCCTTATTAGGGCTTATTTTTTTGGGGGACAAGTTTAACTTTCTAATGGCACCATTTACGGTTGCATACAAGGTAGTGGGAAGAGGGAAAAATATTCCAAATGGGGTGGAATTGGAAAAAAAGTAATTCTACCACAGTTATTTTTTTATTTTTTACGGCATTCACCATGCGGTAAAGTTGACCTGTTACCTTCATTCTCCAAGTCAGTACGATTACAATGTTACTACACTGGTATCGTTTTTATTGCATTTTATTACAAAAAAATCTAAATAAAAACCTTTGAAAAAAGTTACCGTATTTTTCGCCCCATAAGACGCACTTCCCCCCCCCCCCACAACATGCTGACATTTTTACATTGCAGGCTGCGATGTATGAGCGAGCGGGGAGGGACTAGGAGGAGGAGCTGGGGGCCGGCAATTGCGGCGGGGAGGTGCAGTCACTGTACTCCGGCCCTGCCGCTCCAGTGCTGCCCCCCCACTTTTAATATTACCGTACACCCTAATCGCTTCTGTAGAATGCAGGCATGCAGGCCGGGCAGCAGCGTAACTCCCTGATGTCACGTGCCTGCGCCGCCTACTTTATGAATGAAGCAGGCGGCGCAGGCACGTGACGTCAGTGAGTGGCGCGCCGGCCGCCTGGCCTGCCTGCCTGCGTTGTACAGAAGCTGTTAGGATGTACGGTAATATTGTAACAGTGTCAGCCACAGATCCCCCCTGTAAGTGTCAGCCACAGATCCCCCTGTAACAGTGTCAGCCACAGATCCCCCTGTAACAGTGTCAGCCACAGATCCCCCTGTAACAGTGTCAGCCACAGATCCCCCGTGTAACAGTGTCAGACACAGATCCCCCCTGTAACAGTGTCAGCCACAGATCCCCCCTGTAACAGTGTCCGTCACAGATCCCACATAACAGTGAGTCATCCACAGATCCCCCCATGACAGTGCGTCATCCATAGATCCCCCATAACAGTGCCATCCCCAGATCCCCCCATAACAGTGTCCTTCACAGATCCCCCATAATAGTGCCATCCACAGATCCCCAGTAATAGTGCCATCCACAGACCACCATTAGTTCCAAACCCACCAAAAGCACACCTTTTGGTTAAAAATATTTATTTTCTTATTTTTCTCCCCAAAAACCTAGTCTTATGGGCCGGTGCGTCTTATAGGGCAAAAAATACGGTACTTTTTTCCATCACCATATTCTGACCTCTATAACTTTTTTGTAGTTACGTGTATGGAACTGTGCGAGGCTCTTTTTTTTTGGAGAGGGGGGATCTGTACTTTTCAATGATACCATTTTGAAGTGTGTGTGACTTGATCACCATTGGCAAATCACAGTATGGGATTAATATTGTTGTATTTTAATAGTATGGACGTTTAACAAAAAGTGATTTTATGATATAAAAGTCAAATGCAATTTTTGCCCACTTCACCTCATAATTTTTTTATAAAAATGGTACCATTAAAAACTACAGCCCATCCCACAAAAAATGAGCTCCCACACAGCTCAGTCAACAGAAAAAATAAAAAAGCCATGGCCCTTAATATCTATTTCAGTAAATTCCATGTTAGAAAATGCTGTTGCCGCTCCTTTCCTTTTGAATTCTGCCGTCTACCCATACAGCAGTTTATGACCACATATGGGGTGTTGCCGTATTCAGGAGAAAATGAGTAACAAATTTTGGGGTGCATTTGCTCCTGCTATTCATTGTTAAAATGAAAAATTTGGCCTTATGGGACTTTTTCTTGTAAAAACATATAATTTTTCATTTTCACAGCCAAGTGTATCTAAATATTATGAAACGCCTGTGAGGTAAAATTGGCCAGTAAACCCCTCAATGAGTTTTTTAAAGGGTGTAGTTTCCAAAATGGAGTTACTTTTAGGTAGTTTCTACTGTAGGGGTACCTTAGTGTGCCTTCAAATAGGACACAACACCCAAAGCCATTCCAGCTAAATCTGCTCTCTAAAAACCATATGTTGCTTCTTTCCTTCTGAACCCTGCTGTGTGCCCATACAGCTGTTCACGAACATAAATGGGGTGTTTTTGTAAACTGCAGAATTGGGTTAATAAATATTAAGGTTCATTTTGTTGTTAACCCTTGCTGTGTTCTAGGAAAAATTGGATTAAAATTTAAAATCTGCACAAAAACTAAAAATTGTAAATTTCACCTCAATTTTCCTTTAATTCTTGTGGAACACCTAAAGGGTTAACATAGTTTGTAAAACCAGTTTTGAATAATTTCAGGGGTGTAGTTTCTAAAATGGGGTCACTTTTGAGTGGCTTCTATTATATAAGGACTTCAAAGTAACTTCTGAACTGTGAATTAGTCCTTTAAAAAGTTGGTTTTGAACATTTTATAGAAAATTTTAAAATTGCTTCTTAAATTCTAAGCCTTTTAGCATCCTAAAAAATTTAAATGTAATTTTCAAAATGATGCTAACATAAAGTAGACATATAGGGAATCTTAAGTAAAAACTATCTAATGAGGTATCACTATCTGCCTTTAAGGCGTAGAAATTCAAATTTAGAAAATGTACATTTTTTCCAAATTTTCTGTAATTTTGAAATTTTTTATAATATAAAGGTAAAATATATCGACCCAAATTTTCCCCTAACATCAAGTAATAGATGTCACGAGAAAACAATCTCAGAATGGTTTGGATAAATAAAAGCATTCCAAAGTTAATAGCACATAAAGACGTGGTCACCAAGGTGAAAAATGGCTTGGTCTTGAAAGGGATAAAATTGGAAGAACCATCCCAAAAATGTAACTTTTTTATTGTAGATTTTGAATTCATGCTTCAAATAAATAATTTGTTTTTGAGTCACTGCATTCAAAGACTCAACATTTTTATGTTTTTGAGTGTAAGGGCTCATGCCCACGAACGTAAGGGCTCCATGCCTGTTCTGCGGACCACAAATTGCGGTCTGCAATGCACAGGCACCGACCGTGGGTCAGCCGCATGCAGATCGCAGACCCATCCACTTGAATGGGGTCCGCATCCGACGGTGCGCATCGCAAAAAAGTAGTGCATGCACCACTTTTTTGCAGTGCAGAGGCACAACCAGAAACACACTATGGAGTGCTTCCGTGGGGTTCTGATCCATGCTTCCGCACCGTATCTCCGGATTTGCAGACCCATTCAAGTGAATGAGTCCGCAAATCTGTGATGCGGAATGCACATGGCTGGTGACCTGTGTATTGCGGAACCGCTGCATGCGGTCCGCAGCACGGGCACGGAGCCCTTATGTTCGTGGGCATGAGACCTAACTGTGTGAGAGCTTGTTTTTTGCAGGATGATTTGTAGTTTTCATTTGTGCCATTTTTGATTGCTTTTTATTCTGCAATTCTGTTTTTTTTTTTTTTTATTGCGCTTGTGACTCCTAAATGTATTAAGTTGAGTGATCTATTTCAATTGTTATAGTTGATGATTATGGCTAGTGTTAAGCGAATTGAAGTCCATGAATTTCAGGGAAAATTTGATTCGCCGTGAAGCAGAATTTCCTTGTGATATGCGATAGTGAATCGATTTTCCCTCAAATGGTGTCAAAAACAAGAAATTCATACAGTACTTCAAGATCTCAAAATCCTGTGTGCTGTGACGTATAACGTCACCACGCTAGCCGACGTGATGAGGTCATCAAACCCCACGCAAGATTTCATGCTAGATCATCAAGCAAGATGGCAGCTGGCATGTCATGAACAAATGGATGAGGTAAGTATGATTGATTATTATTATTTTTTTTACACCAGATGGCACAATCATGTGTGAACAGGGCAGGAGCATAGCTATAGGGGGTGCAGAGGTAGCAGCCGCTACCGGGCCCAGGAGCCTGAGGGGGGCCCAAAGACCCTTGTGCCACATAAGACACTGGTGTTATAGATGATTCAGGTCTAGTTACACCTCTGGCTGGAGGGAAAGGGTTAGGTCAAGAATTTGGCATGGGGGGTGCCGTTTCAACTTTTGCCTCAGGCAGCACAAAGGCTATGTGCTTCCCTGCCCCTGACCACAAAGCACTAAAGGAAGGGGGGCCCAAGCTGAACTCTTGTACCACGTCCCATGAGCCTTTAGCTAAACCTCTGGAACACGGCAACTGAGGGGTACAATCATGGGGGGGGGGGTGCAGTCACCGCTCCCTGTCATTGTACTCACTATTTAAAAAGAAATGCACTTTGTGGCAAAGTAATTCGTCATGAAGAAATAGCCAAAGCTAATTTTTTAATACTTTGCTCATTTCTAAATATGGCTTACAGCTAATGAAAATAAAAAAATTAGTATTTCAGAAAATTAGATTAAAACCAATAAAAAAAAAAAAAATGAATACAGAATTGTTAGCCTTCCTAGCCACTTCCTAGTGGAGGGTGTTAATGACTGTCTTCTGGACAACTGTCAAGTCAGCAGTCTTCTCAATGATTGTGTAGCCTATTGAACCACACTGAGGGACCATTTAAAGGCTTAGGAAACCTTTGCAGGTGTTTTGTGTTGATAAGCTGATTAGAGTGTGACACTAGGAGTCTACAATATTGAACTTTTTCACAATATTCAAATTTTCTGAGATTCAGACTTTTGGGTTTTCATTAGTTGTAAGCCACAATCATCGACATTAAAAGAAATAAACACTTAAAATAAATCAGTCTGTGTGTAATGAATTTTGTCACTTTTTTAATTGAATTACTGAAATAATTTATGTTTTTGATGATACAATTTATTGAGATTCAGCTGTATATTTTATTCTTTTTTTGTTCAATAATAAAACATTGTACATGGGAAATGATTCAAAGCAATTCTAAAATGTTTACATTACAATGATAATGCACAATGCCTGCCCCAAAATGACCCAAGATTTGACCATCTATTTAAAAGTAGACCAGTTCTCAACCACTTTAGCACCAAGTTTGGTGTACACCCCGAAAAAAAACATTTGTGTAGACAAGTCCCTTATATATTTTAAAGGCAAGGGGGGGGGGGGGGAAGGTATGGCATCAAAATGTGCACCCACAGAGGGTAAGGACACCTGAATTGAACTCCCAAAATCCCCCCCAAAGGCTCATGCTGTATGCTGCCAATTCCATGCATTGTGAACTGCAAATTGCGGTCACCAATGTATGGCGTGGCTGGTGCAGACAGATGCAGATCCATTCATCGTCACATTCCAAAAGCTAAAACTTTTTGCATTTTTCAGTTGATGCAATCGTATGAGGGCTTGTATTTTGCAGGACATGTAGTTTTTAATGCCACCATTTTGGGGTATACATAACTTACTGATTAACATTTATTATCAATTGTTTTGGGGGACAGAACAGCAATATTGCCACTGAGGTTTTTTTTTGTTAGAAATTTTGCATCATTCATTTATAAATATGCCTTTTTTTATTTTTCGCTCTACAGCGTTATATGGGGGTTTGATTTTTGCGGGATGACTTGAAGTTTTCATTGGTATAATTTTGAGGTACATAACACTTTTTGATCACTTTTTATTTTTTTTGGTGGTGAATAAGCAAAAAAAATCTTGTGTTTTTTTTTCTTTTTTTTTTATAGCATTAGCCATAAGGAAAAAATTACAGACCATAATAGTTATGTAGTATGGGTCGTTACAGATGTGGTGGGGATTTTGTTTGCAATTTTTTAAACTTTTTAGATTTTTTTTATTTACTAGTCCCACAAGGGGACTTTAATAGGCGATCTTTTGAGCTCTTCTATAATACACTGTACTGCTTTTTTAGTATACTGTATTCTACTGTCAGTGCTATACTGACAATCACCAGTAGACTGCGCCAGAGATGGGCATTTTGATAGGGATACACTGCAGGCAGGCTTAAATCCTCCATTAGGCCCTAGGCTGCCATGCCAATACATCGGTATCCTGCAATTTCATTAGCAGACTGCTGATGGAAGACAGAGGAAGCTCACTCCCTATAAACCACTTACATGCCGCAATAGCTATTGACCGTGGCATCCAAGGGGTTAAATGGCCTGGCTCTGCACTTATGCCATTCCAGCCAAATTAGAGCAGGAGCCCAACTCTCATGTGAGAGCACACCCCCCATTTTACACTTCACAGGAGATCCATGCAACGCTTAGACTAGGCGATCATAAAAAGGTGGTGGCCTAGCCTAAGGCCCCTTAGTGATCACCGCAAAAATGGAATATTAGTGGTTACTAAGGTATTAAGTCCCTAAATTCCAGAGGTACTTCAGCTGTATTGCACAGTACGCAAAAATCAGAGAGGCCTCTCTAGGTTCGTGCATGGGCAAACAACAGAGCTCTTTTCATATAATGTTCCCTAGACTGCAATCTGTACATATAATGCCCCTGAGTAGTGTTCTCTTTAAATATAATGCCCCCGAGTAGTTCCCTCTTTACAAAGTGTTCTCTTTACATATAATGCCCCTGAGTAGTGCCCTCTTTACATAGTGTTTTCTTTATATATAATGCTGCCGAGTAGAGCCCTCTTCACATAAAATGTTTCCCAGTAGGGCGCCCTTTACACATAATACCCCACAGTAGTAACCTCTTTATATAAAATGCCACCCAGTAATTCCCCCTTTACAGTCAGTGAGGAACAGAAGTATTTGAACACCCTGCGATTTTGCAAGTTCTCCCACTTAGAAATCATGAAGGGGTCTGAAATTCACATTGTAGTTGCATTCCCACTCTGAGAGACAGTAATAAAAAAAAAAAATTCAGGAAATCACATTGTATGATTTGTAAAGAATGTATTTGTCTTGCACTGCTGAACGGAAGTATTTGAACAACTGAGAAAATCAGAGGTCAAACGTTTCCTGTAGTTCTTGACCAGGTTTGCACACACTGCAACAGGGATTTTGGCCCACTCCTCCACACAGATCTCTAGATCTGTCAGGTTTCGGGGCTGTCGCTGAGCAACACAGAGTTTCAGCTCCCTCCAAAGATGTTCTATTGGATTTAGGTCTGGAGACTGGCTAAGCCACTCCAGAACCTTGATATGCTTCTTACGGAGCCACTCCTTGGTTATCCTGACTGTGTGCTTCGGGTCGTGGTCATGTTGAAAGACCCAGCCACGACCCATCTTCAATGTTCTGACAGAGGGAAGGAAGTTGTTGCTCAAAATCTCACAATAAATGGCCTCATTCATCCTCTCCTTAATACAGTGCAGTCATCCTGTCCCCTTTGCAGAAAAGCCCCCCAATGCATGATGTTACCACACCCATGCTTCACAGTAGGGATGGTGTTCTTGGGATGCAACTCATCCTTCTTTTTCCTCCAAACACGACGAGTGAAGTTTAGACCAAAAAGTTCTACTTTTATCTCATCTGACCACATGAATTTCTCCCATGCCTCCTCTGGATCATATAGATGGTCATTGGCAAACTTCAGACGGGCCTGGACATGTGATGACTTGAGCATGATTTGAAACCATGACGGCGTAGTGTTCTACCGACAGTGACCTTTGAAACTGTGGTCCCAGCTCTCTTCATGTCATTGACCAGCTCCTCCCTTGTAGTTCTGGGCTGATTCCTCACCTTTCTTTTCATCTGTGATACCCCACGAGGTAAGATCTTGCATAGAGCCCCAGTCCGAGGGAGACTAACAGTTGTCTTTAGCCTCTTCCATTTTCTAACAATCGCTCCAACAGTTAATCTATTTTCACCAAGCTGCTTGGCAATTGCACCGTAGCCCTTTTCAGCCTTGTGGAGGTCCACGATTTTGTCTCTGGTGTCTTTTGACAGTTATTTGGTCTTGCCCATGGTAGTAGTTGGCATCTGACTGACTGTTGGGTGGACAGGTGTCTTTAAAGAGCTCAGACAGGTGCTACTAAGTTAGATTAATGAGTGGAGTAGAGGTGGACTTTTTAAAGGCTCAGTAACAGGTCTTTGAGAGCCAGAATTCTTGATGTTTCTCAGGTGTTCAAATACTTATGTTCAGCAGTGCAAGACAAATAAATTCTTAAAAAATCATACAATGTGATTTCCTGATTTTTTTAAATTTATTCTGTCTCTCATAGTGGGAATGCACCTAAAATGTGAATTTCAGACCCCTCATTGATTTCTAAGTGGGAGAACTTGCAAAATCGCAAGGTGTTCAAATACTTCTGTTCCTCACTATATAATGTCCCCATTAGTCTCTTCTTAACCACTTCCCATCTGGGCCCTTTGCCCCCTTCCTGACCAGGCCAAATTTTGCAAAACTGACATATCTCACTTTATGTGGTAATAACTTTGGAACGCCTTTATTTATCCAAGTCATTCAGAGATTGTTTTCTCGTGACACATTGTACTTCATGATAGTCATAAATTTGAGTCAAAATATTTCACCTTTATTTATGAAAAAATCCCAAATTTACCCAAAAATTTGAGAAATTCGCAATTTTCTAAATTTCAATTTCTCTGCTTTTAAAACAGAAAGTGATACCTCATAAAATATTTATTATTTAACATTCCCCATATGTCTACTTTATGTTGGCATCATTTTGGAAATGTCATTTTATTTTTTTAGGACGTTAGAAGGCTTAGAAGTTTAGAAGCAATTCTTCAAATTTTTAAGAAAATTGCCAAAACCCACTTTATAAGGACCAGTTCAGGTCTGAAGTCACTTTGTGCGGCCTACATAGTGGATACCCCCATTAAATGACCCCATTGTAGAAACTACACCCCTCAAGGTATTCAAAACCGATTTTACAAACTTTGTTAACCCTTTAGGCGTTCCACAAGAATTAAAGGAAAATGGAGATCAAATTTTTAAATTTCACTTTTTTGGCAGATTTTCCATTTTAATCAATTTTTTTCTTTAACACATCGATGGTTAACAGCCAAACAAAACTCAATATTTATTACCCAGATTCTGCGGTTTACAGAAACACCCCACATGTGGTCATAAACTGCTGTATGGGCACACGGCAGGGCGCAGAAGAAAAGGAACTCCACATGGTTTTTAGATGCCATGTCCCATTTGAAGCCCCCTGATGCACCCTTACAGTAGAAACTCCCAAGAAGTGACCCCATTTTGGAAACTAGGGGATAAGGTGCAAGTTTTATTAGTACTATTTTTGGGTACATATGATTTTTTGATCATTCATTATAACACTTTATGGGGCAAGGTGACCAAAAAATTGGTTGTTTTAGCACAGTTTCTATTTATTTATTTTTACAGCGTTCACCTGAGGGGTTCAGTCAAGTGACATTTTTATAGAGCAGATTGTTACGGAAGTGGCGATACCTAATATGTATACTTTTTCTCATTTATTAAAGTTTTACACAATAATAGCATTTTTGAAACAAAAAAATTATGTTTTAATGTGTCCATGTTCTAAGAGCTATAGTTTTTTTATTTTTTGAGAGATTTTCTTATGTAGGGGCTCATTTTTTGCGGGATGAGGTGACGGTTTTATTGGTACCATTTTGTGGGACATACGCGTTTTTGATCACTTGGTGTTGCACCTTTTGTGATGCAAGGTGACAAAAATTGCTTGTTTTGACACAGTTTTTTTTTTTTTTACGGTGTTCACCCGAGGGGTTAGGTCATGTGATATTTTTATAGAGCTGGTTTTTACGGACGCGGCAATACCTAATATGTCTATTTTTTCTATTTTTAATTTTTTTTTTTATTCCTTACTTGGGATTTTTTTTTACATGTGAAACTTTTTTTTATTTTATTTTTTCAACCCTTTATTTTATTTTTATTTTATTTTACACTTTTCGTCCCCCATAAGGTCATACAAGACCTCTGGGGGACATTTACTTCACTTTTTTTTTTTTTACACTGTTGATTTCTCCTGTAACTGGGGCTGACATAGTAGCCCCAGTTACAGGACAAATACACCCCTAGAGAGGCTGTACAGCAGCAATCCTGCGCTGTACAGCCTCAGAGCAGGGCTGATCGAGGTCTCTGAGAGACCTCACACAGCCCCTGCACACTCCGGTCACGGCGGTCACATGACCGCCGGGCCGGAACAGGAAGCGCACAGCGCTTCCTTCTCTGCAGACACAGCGATCGTGAAGGCAGGGACACCTGGGAACTGTCCCTGCCTTGTCTTAGGGTTGCCCTGCTGTCACTGACAGCGGGCAACCCGATCAGCAGCTGCACGATTAGCGTGCAGCTGCTATTTCTGACAGGACGTTTTAAAACGTGCTGTCAGAAATAGACGTCCACCCATAGGACGTTTATATCCTATGGGCGGACGTGAGGCGGTTAACATATAAATGTGATTTCCTTCAATAATATGGCCAGGGACAGCCGCACATTTATATATCATACCGTGCAGGATGTTTTTATCTTTGTTTTTTTCTGTGATTTTTTTAACATATAAATGCCCCCCAAAAGTGTGCTATTTACATATAATGCCCCAGAGTAGTGCCCTCTTGATATATAATGTCCCTCAGTAGTGGCTTCTTTACATATAATGTCCCCTAGTAGCGGCATCTTTACAAATACTATCCCCCCAGCAGTGGCCTCTTCATATATAATGCCTTCTGTACACACAATGCCCCACCCACTCATAGTGCCCACAAAAGAAAAGGAAAAAACACAAAATACTCAACTCATGTCTGTGATGCAGGCCTCTTTCATCTTGTGGCGCTGACTGTGATCAAAAAGTCATATGTATCCCAAAATAGTACCAATCAAACCGTCACCTCATTTTGCAAAAAATGAGCCTCTACATAAGATAATTTCCCATAAAATATAACAAAACATGGCTTTCAGAAAATGGAGACACTAAAATATGATTTTTTTTCAAAGATGCTTTTATTATGAAAAACAAATACAGGGTGGGCCATTTATATGGATACACCTTAATAAAATGTGAATGGTTGGTGATATTAACTTCCTGTTTGTGGCACATTAGTATATGTGAGGGGGGAAACTTTTCAAGATGGGTGGTGACCATGGCGACCATTTTGAAGTCGGCCATTTTGAATCCAACTTTTGTTTTTTCAATAGGAAGAGGGTCATGTGACACATCAAACTTATTGGGAATTTCACACGAAAAACAATGGTGTGCTTGGTTTTAACGTGACTTTATTCTTTCATGAGTTATTTACAAGTTTCTCTTTGTTTACAGCCATTGACATGTCGTCGAGGTTAACACGTGAGGAGCGGATAGAAATTGTGTTGATGTCTGGTGAACGCAGTAACCGGGTCATTGCAGCAGATTTCAATGCAAGACACCCTACGAGACCACCCATCTCCCATGCTACAGTTAGCAAATTGCTTGCTAAGTTTCGTGAAACTGGTTTAGTGTTGGATTTGCCAAAATGTGGACGCATGAAATCTGTCTCTAATGAAGAAACATCAGTGGCTATCCTAGCTTCGTTCAGCAAGAGCCCACAGTGTAGCACTCGCCGCATGTCACTGGAGAGTGGCATTAGTCGAACATCCCTTCGGCGGATATTAGCTACTCACAAATGGCACCCTTACAAACTCCAGCTACTGCAGCATCTCAATGAGGATGACCCAGATCGGCGCACTGAATTTGCAGAATGGGCAAAACAAAAATTGGAACAGGACCCTCAGTTTACGCAGAAGATTTTGTTCAGTGATGAGGCAAACTTTTATGTGAATGGTGAAGTTAACAAACAAAACCACCGCTATTGGTCTGACACTAACCCACATTGGATAGATCCCTCCAAGACTGTTGGAACAAAAATATTGATGGTATGGTGTGGTATAAGGGGGACAAAGATAGTGGGGCCATTCTTCATCAATGGAAACCTCAAGGCCACTGGATATGCGAAATTGCTACATGATGATGTGTTTCCCTCTTTATGCACTGAAGCTGGTACGTTCCCTGAGTTTTTTTCCGGCAAGATGGTGCACCACCACATTATGGGTGTCAGGTCCGAGCATTCCTAGATGAACAGTTTCCTGGAAAGTGGATTTGTCGTCCTGGGCCAGTTAAATGGCCCCCAAGGTCTCCCGATCTGACCCCCTTAGACTTTTATCTTTGGGGTCATCTGAAGGCAATTGTCTATGCTGTGAAGATACGAGATGTGCAGCACCTGAAACTACGGATACTGGAAGCCTGTGCTAGCATTTCTCCTGCGGTGTTGCTATCAGTGTGTGAAGAGTGGGAGAAGAGGGTTGCATTGACAATCCAACACAATGGGCAGCACATTGAACACATTTTATCAGTGGTCAGAAACTTGTAAATAACTCATGAAATAATAAATTTATGTTAAAAGCAAGCACACCATTGTTTTTCTTGTGAAATTCCCAATAAGTTTGATGTGTCACATGACCCTCTTCCTATTGAAAAAACAAAAGTTGGATTCAAAATGGCTGACTTCAAAATGGCCGTCGTGGTCACCACCCATCTTGAAAAGTTTCCCCCCTCACATATACTAATGTGCCACAAACAGGAAGTTAATATCACCAACCATTCCCATTTTATTAAGGTGTATCCATATAAATGGCCCACCCTGTACATTAAAAAAAGAGTAGACATATTAAACATCTCCGTGTCCGTAACAACCTGCTCTATAAAAATATCACATGATCTAATCCTTAAGGTGAACACAGTAAAAAAAAAAAAAAATGCCAAAACAAGCAATTTTTTTGGTCACTTTGCCCGATATAAAGTGTAATGTTGAGTGATCAAAAAAATCGTATGTACCCAAAAATGGTACCAATAAAAAAGTCAACTCTTCCCGCAAAAAATGAACCCCTAAACAAGACGATTGGCGGAGAAATAATAAATATGGCTTTAAGAAAATGGAGATACAAAACCTTTATTTTTTTAAACTTTATTATGTAAAACTGAAACAAAAAAAAATAATAGACATATTTGGTATTGTTGTCTCTGTAACAACTTGCTCTATCAAAATAGCACATGATCTAACCTGTCAGATAAACACTATAAAAACAAAAAATAAAAACTGTGCCAGAACAGCCATTTTTTTGTAAGCTTGCCTCACAAACAGCATAATATAGAGCGATCAAAAATTATATTACCCCAAAATACTACCACCAAAACTGTCACCTTATCCCATAGTTTCCAAAATGGGGTAACTTTTTGGTAGTTTTTACTGCAGGGTGCATCAGGGGGTCATTAAATCTGATATTGTGCCTAAAACACGGTTGTGCAAAATCTGCCCTCCAAAAATTATCTGTCGCTCCTTTCCTTCTGCGCCTTACTGTGTGCCTATACAGCAGGTTACGACCACATATCGGGTATTTCTGTAAACTGCGGAATCAAGGAAATAGATTTTGAGTTTTGGTTAGCTGCTAACCTTGCTGTGTTACAGATAAAAAAGTATTAAAATGGAAAATCTGCCAACAAAGTGAAATTTTGACTTTAATGCTTGCGGTTTGTAAAATCAGTTTTGAATAACTTGAGGGGTGTAGTTTCTTAAATGGGGCAATTTATGGGTGCTTTCTATTATGTAAGCCCCACAAAGTGACTTCATAACTGAACTGGTCCTTAAAAATATTTAAGAACTGATTCTAAAGTTTTAAAGGGTTTCTATCACTTCATATCACATATTTAGGTGTCAGACACTAGCGATCCGCTAGTGTCTGCTCTAACAAACCATCCTAATATAATAGGTTTTGGGGCAGCCGTTTTGCTAAAATAACAACTTATATCTATATGCTAATGAGCCTCTAGGTGCTATGGGGGCGTCATTAGCACCTAGAGGCTCCGTCTACCTTCCTAAACTGCCGCCGCCCAGCGCGTCCCTCCAGCCCGCCCATCTCCTGCTGAATGCGATGATCTGCGATCCTCTCCGTGCGCGTCTCTGTTCTGCGCATGCGCAGTGAATGCCTGACCGCTTCCCTGCTCAGACAGCTCCACTGCGCCTGTTCCTCAGAGCACTATGATGTCATCGGCGCAGGCGCAGTGGAGATGTCTGAGCAGGGAAGCGGTCAGACATTCACTGCGCATGCGCAGAACAGAGACGCGCACAGAGAGGATCGCATTCAGCAGGAGATGGGCGGGCTGGAGGGACGCGCTGGGCGGCGACAGTTTAGGAAGGTAGACGGAGCCTCTAGGTGCTAATGACGCCCCCATAGCACCTAGAGGCTCATTAGCATATAGATATAGGTTGTTATTTTAGCAAAACGGCTGCCCCAAAACCTATTATATTAGGATGGTTCGGTAGAGCAGACACTAGCGGATCGCTAGTGTCTGACACCTAAATATGTGATATGAAGTGATAGAAACTCTTTAAGCCTTCTAATGTCCTAAAAAAGTAAAATATAATTTACAAAATTATGCCAACATAAAGTAGCCATATGGGGAATATTAAGTAATAACTATTTTACGAGGTATCACTATACTATCTGTTTTAAAAGAAGATACATAGAATTTTTAAAAAATGTGATATTAGCTGGTGGCCATAATAATGTGACTAATGTGTGTGTGTGTGTGTGTGTGTGTGTGTGTGTGTATATATATATATATATATATATATATCCCAGCTTAAGGCCTCATGCACACAACAGTATTTTTTTCACGGTCCGCAAAACGGGATTCCGTTGGTCCGTGATCCGTGACGGTTTTTTCGTCCGTGGGTCTTCCTTGATTTTTGGAGGATCCACGGACATGAAAAAAAAAGTCGTTTTGGTGTCCGTCTGGCCGTGCGGAGCCAAACGGATCCGTCCTGATTTACAATGCAAGTCAATGTGGACGGATCCATTTGACATTGGCACAATATGGTGCAATTACAAACGGATCCGTCCCCCATTGACTTTCAATGTATAGTCAGGAGTTAATATACCATAGGATCGGAGTTTTCTCCAATCAGATGGTATATTTTAACTTGAAGCGCCCCCATCACCATGGGAACGCCTCTATGTTAGAATATACCATCGGATTTGAGTTACATCGTGAAAACTCATATCCGACAGTATATTCTAACACAGAGGCGTTCCCATGGTGATAGGGACGCTTCAAGTTAGAATATACTACGAACTGTGTACATGACTGTCCCCTGCTGCCTGGCAGCACCCAATCTCTTACAGGGGGCTGTGATACGCACAATTAACCCCTCAGGTGCCGCACCTGAAGGGGTTAATTGTGCGTATCATAGCCCCCTGTAAGAGATCAGGGGCTGCCAGGCAGCAGGGGGCAGACCCCCCTCCCTCCCCAGTTTGAATATCATTGGTGGCCAGTGTGCGCCCCCCCGGCCCCCCCTCCCTCCCTTTATTGTATTATCATTGGTATCCAGTGTGCGGCCCTCCTCCCTCCCTTTATTGTATTATCATTGGTAGCCAGTGTGCGCCGCCCCCATGGCCCCCCCTCTATTGTATTAATATCATTGGTCGCCTCCCCTCTCCCCCCCCCCCTCCGATCATTGGTGGCAGCGGAGAGTTCCGATCGGAGTCCCAGTTTAATCGCTGGGGCTCCGATCGGTAACCATGGCAACCAGGACGCTGCTGCAGTCCTGTTTGCCATGGTTACTTAGCAATATTAGAAGCATCATACTTACCTGCTGCGCTGTCTGTGACCGGCCGGGAGCTCCTCCTACTGGTAAGTGACAGGTCTGTGCGGCGCATTGCTTAATGATCTGTCACTTACCAGTAGGAGGAGCTCCCGGCCGGTCACAGACAGCGCAGCAGGTAAGTATGATGCTTCTAATATTGCTAAGTATTAGGGGGGGGAGGGGAGGCCGCACACTGGCCACCAATGATATTAATACAATAGAGGGGGGGGCTGGGGGGGCGCACACTGGCCACCAATGATAATACAATAAAGGGAGGGAGGGGGCCGGGGGGGCCGCACACTGTGCCACCAATGATATTAATACAATAGAGGGAGGGGGGCCGCACACTGTGCCATCAATGATATTAATACAATAGAGGGAGGGGGAGTCCGGGGGGGCCGCACACTGGCTACCAATGATAATACAATAAAGGGAGGGAGGGGGGCCGAGGGGGGCCGCACACTGTGCCACCAATTATATTAATACAATAGAGGGAGCGGGGGGCCAGGGGGGCCGCACTGGCCACCAATGAAATTAAAACTGGGGAGGGAGGGGGGTCTGCCCCCTGCTGCCTGGCAGCCCCTGATCTCTTACAGGGGGCTATGATACGCACAATTAACCCCTTCAGGTGCAGCACCTGAGGGGTTAATTGTGCGTATCACAGCCCCCTGTAAGAGATCGGGTGCTGCCAGGCAGCAGGGGGCAGTCATGTACACAGTTCTTAGTATAGTCTAAATAGAAGCGTCCTATGGGAACGCCTCTGTGTTAGAATATACTGTCGGATTGAGTGAAAACTCAGCTCTGAAAAAGCTTTTATGCAGACGGATCTTCGGATCCGTCTGTATGAAAGTAGCCTACGGACACGGATCTCGGACACGGATGCCAATCTTGTGTGCATCCGTGTTTTTTCACGGACCCATTGACTTGAATGGGTCCGTGAACCGTTGTCCATCAAAAAAATAGGACAGGTCATATTTTTTTGACGGACAGGATACACGGATCACGGAGGTGGATGACAAACGGTGCATTTTTTTGAGTTTTCAACGGACCCATTGAAAGTCAATGGGTCCGCAGAAAATCACGGAAAACGGAACAACGTCCACGGGTGCACACAACGGTCATGTGCATGAGGCCTAAGTCTCAAGAAAGCAAGTCTAGCAGATATCTATAGCCAATATTTTGTTTCCTTTTTGAGGGTCTCTTACCTACACTCCTCAAATCCTCAACAATGAATTTGCAATACCAAGAAGGAAAAGTTATGGAGTTATGGAAATCACAGGATTGATAGACATGTTAATGATATGCAAAAGATTAAATATGGAAATAAAACATTCAAAACATCTCGATTTATCCAGTATCGAGTATGAGTACCACCCTCAGAAATACACACACTTACACACTTTGCATGCTAGGAAAAGGTTATTAATAGTTGTCAGAGGAACGTCCTGCTAAAAATGAATACACTTGAGTACGCAAATCCGTCAAAATACGATGCTGGCAGCGACCTTTGCATTTGTTTATATTTCCACAAAGAGCAGATATGACATATCTATATACAATATTTGTGGAATAATGCACAGGAGGAGTGGAATTCAATCCAAATTTCAGGATAAATTTGATTAGCCTCGAAGCCGATTAACCTGAAATAGTGTAAAAAACAAAAATGTATACTTACCTCCTGCATTTGCTCGCGACGGGCCGCCAGCCACCATCTTGATTGAAGATCTCGGCCGAAATCCTGTGCGCGGTGACGTATGACATCACCGTGCTGGCCGGCGTGATGATGTAATCTCACGCCGCACAAGATTTTGCTCCAGATCTTCAAGCAAGATGGCGGCGAATGGCCCGTAGCAAGCAAATGGAGGCGCTAAGTTTGATTTAAATAATTTTTAATGTTAATTTCACACAGTTTTTACACTCACATGCCGCGATCATGTATGAATGCGGCATCTGAGGCGTACAATGATGGGGGCAGCGCTATCACAGCTCCCTGTCATTGCACCCGCTACTACGAATCAGCTAAATCGAACTTTTCATAAATTCGTTCATCTCTAATGGGAACTTTTCAGATTCCCAGAAAAGAGGGTCTGGATAACCTAATGACATATGTGCCATTATCTAGACATAACTCACTAGGGAGTAAAGCACTGTGGACATGTAGAGAAAATCTGCATAAAAGGGCATGCTGTACAACATTGAATGAGTCTCTCCTACAGGTCAATTGAAGTTGTGTGCCTAGGACTATTCCCTTCTGTAGCTATTTAAATCAGAAAAGCCCATGCGGGGAATAGAGCTCCTTTTATAGGAAACTAAGATGAAATATACGTGGACTGTAAGACCAGCTAAGTAACAGTTTATTATAATTGTTTAAAAGTTTTACTTGGCTAAGTAACATCAGTTTGTTATTATCGACTCGTATTTTATGTGTCATTGTGTAGTTAGATTTTAATTGGTATTATTATACTACATTATTGTTTATTGGTGTTTGTATATTTTTTTTAGCTATTAATAATTGCCTGTTTTCTGTAGTTTATTAAAGTTATCATTATTTTAAAATGTCTGTTTTTGATTATTGAATTGTAAATCCAGAGGTACTGTATCCCGAAAGAACCTTTGGGAGGGGTCTAAAGTTTGCCCTTCCTGATACAGCTATGCTGATAGAAAAATAAAAGTCTTTGAAGGCGACAGAAAAAATGTATTAAACCACCTCAAATCAAAAAACAAAACTCAAAAACTTTTATTTTTCCTTTTTTTGAACAAATCTAAATAATTTGGTAATCAACAAAATGTATAAATCAGCCCTTTCCTTTTTACATCTAGATCAACATGCTGAGAACTGTACAAAATAGTTCATGATTATGAATTTTAAAAAAATTGTGAAGCCTTGTATGAAGCCCTCAAAGAAACGGCACCCACTGACCTTATCAATTCTGACCAACTGTCTTTCTGTATTTCGCTGAAATCTTCCACCCATTTACCCTTGCAACTTAATTCTTGCCACAGTAATTTAGTTAACATTTCAAAGAAAAGACTTGTCCACTTGTAATCAAGTTCTCTTTGTGATTGTGAAAATGTCATCTAAAACTGATAAAGGTCGACTGAATAAAATTATACTTGCACAATGAGCCAAATGTTGGGAAACTGTAAAATAATTAAGGGATCACATAAATCATACACTGGATCTGCTTGAACAAAAGATTCAAGTAGAAAATCTTTACCTATATAAATTTTGTAAGTCGTTGAGAATCAAATGCAGGGGCAGAGTGGGAACTGAAAGTGGCCCTGGAAAAAAAAAATGGCCCTATATTGTAAGTGGGGACAACACAATTAGGCATGGACAACAGTACCATTATGTAGCACAAAATATCACCCCAGAAGAACCATACACCACAGTGCAGTACAAAATATCGCCCCAGTGGAACCAAATACCATACTACAGTACAAATTACTGCTTTAGCAGAACACAATCTCACAGTGCAGTACAAATTACTGACCAAGCAGTATGCCCCTCTGTGGTGGCCAGTGCCAGCTGCCATGTTCTGCCCTGTACCCCCGCCTTTGGTTATCTCTAAGATATGAAATAAGAGGCTGAGAAGGTTAGAAGTGGGCCAGATCATTAAGCCAGCCCTATATTCAGCATTCTGTGTGGGTTTTTTTTAGAACTGCCAAAATACAGGAGAATACAGCACTACATGTCTATTACATTTATTGATGTTTCCTCTGATGTGCACGTTCTCTTTCCTCATCCTCTCCATTTAGCCCACACTGCCAGGACAACTTCTTTTAGCCATGTCTCATCTCTGCAGAGCATGCCAAACAAACTTTTTATGTTAGATTCCTCACTTTTCCATTATACTCCCTAACCTCTCAACTTAAACTCCCCATCCTGTTGCCATCCCTAACACTGTGTCCTCTGTGCTCTGAAATTACTATACTGCATAAAAAATTGTGCCTCAAATAGTAATAATCCCCCCACAGTGCCCCCAATAATAACAATGCTTCCCTATAGTGCCCACAGTATTAATAATGCCCCATAAAATGCCCCCAAAATATTCCTCCAGCAATAATAATGCCCATCTATTGTGACTCTAGTATTAAAAACTTCCCCATAGTGCATTAAGAAATGCTTTATATAGTGCCACCAGTATTAAATATGTCCCCAATAATATGTGCTCCCAATAATGCCCTCTACTGTGCACCCTGTAAAATATTGTCCCCATAGTGCCACCAGTATAAAAAATTGTCCAACAGTGCCCCAAGTAATTTGTTAATTTATTTATTTCATGCACTTATACAGCGCTACTATATTCTGCAGCGCTTTACAATGTGACTCAGAAGTGTGTATGGCCCCCACGTGCCTGTATGTACTCCTGACAATATTTGGCGTGCTGCTGATGAGATGGCGGATGATGTCCTGGGGAATCTCCTCCCATATCTGGATCAGGACATGAGTGAGTCCTGGACAGTCTGTGGTGCTAATTTGCAGCGTCGGATACACTAATACAGAATGTCCCAGACCTTTTTAATCGGATTCAGGTCTGGAAAATGTGAGAGACAATCAATGGCATCAATATATTTGTCATCCAGGAACTGCCAAATTTTCTGGCCATATGAAGCCAGGCATCGTCTTGTACGAGACAGAACCCAGAGTCCAGGAAAGAGGCGAAACATTATGTCAGAGTACAACTGCCTCCAGCATCCTTACTTTTTGGCTTCAGGTTAATGGGGTATTATTTTCTGTTGACATCCCCATCAATTGTTCATTTCTTTAATTACTGTATGTATTTTATAGTGGTGGTTGGTTGCCTGAGAATCAGGATATGCTATTTAGGTGGTTGTTAATATTGTTTAGGTAAGCACTTTGGAAGAGCTACACTTCAATATATGAATCTCTTATACCATTATTAACTTATCTTTTCCATTTATCCAAACAAAATGACTGTGGATCGCTACAGCTGAGTAATCAGGATAAGGTGCTCTAGGTCTTTGTGACCCACCCAGTCACAAAAAGCAAGAAATATAATAATGAAAAGAGGACCAGGCACTCAGACATGGAATCAGATGAGATATCTATTTAATGGAGGTTGTGCTCCCTAAAATGGCAGTATAAATAGCAAATATCATTAAATGCACACAATAACAGCAATAAATAAAATCTCATTAATTAGACAATAGCAGCAATGGATTAAGCATATAAGACCACAATCAATTGATGTACGTCAGAAGGTCCAAATATACTACAATGTAGATCCGCAATTCATAATTTGGTATATTACCTGCTGAAATCACCCTTTCAAATGGTTGCGTTCAGCTTCGATAAGGTGATCATTCCTGTGTATTGCTCCTACCAAAGGTTTCAGGCAAACAGAGCGTAAGCAAATAGTCACAAGAACTTAGGGTATCAAACAGTGCGATAGTGTATCAAGGTGGCGTCCCACCTATTAACGCAACTGTATCACTTTAAGTCCAAACGGTGTCTTCTTATCCTTACAGGAACCTGGATCTGTCCCGTTTTTAATTATGCAGGAGAGGACTCCCCTGCATAACGGAAACGGAACTGATCCGTTTTGCAGCCCATAGACTTCTATTATGATGGAATGAATAATGGAATGCCTCTCAAGTCATTCCGTTATGCATTCCGTCATAGAATTGAGTTATGGTCTGTGGTAACGGAATCCATAACGCAATTCACCTTTTACCAGTAAACAAAGTGTGAACAAATTTCAGAATATGAAATTCTCTCATCTCTAGTTTTAACTAGCATCATACTGTATGTGCACCCACTGGACTAATGCTCAAATTGTATATTTTCCTTTGAATAGCATTTTACGTGTAACAGTCGCGTACACACACACACAGGGGGGAGGGAAGTGACCACTGCGGTCCACCCTTACCCCTGGCCCTGCCTACTTGCCTCGCGAGTCCTAATGACAGGGGACAACTGGACGGCAATCCCTAACTTGGAATAAGTGCAGGGATGACAGACAGACAAACGACAGGACGTGAACGGACCGAGTCAATACCAGGAAAGCTACAAAGTACAAATGGAGCAAGCAGAGAATTGTCAGGAGAAGTCGGGGTCATAAATACCAGGAGAGACGTGAAGTACCAAAGGAGTCGGCAGAGGATCGTCAGGAATTCAGCAGGAGGTAAGTACGCCAGGAAAGACCAAATCACAGGTGGAACCTAAATTAACAGGCAACCTGTGGCCAGCAGGCTGCCTGTATTTATAGTGGGGAGTGAGGGTCATGTGAAGTGGCCAGCGTCACATGACCGACAGACCAACCAGTCGAGCACCGAGTGATCAGCTCGGCGCTCAAGGCAGACTTAGGAGCAGGGAGCCACCCAGCTAGTAAAGCCGCCCTGGGAACGAGGTAAAACACAGATCCTCGTTCCCAAAGCTAAGCAGCAGGTCTGCGGCTAATGGGGGACCGAGTGCACCTTCGGAACCCTGTTACATTACGTATACCTGTAAGTGTGTCTGTCAACAAGCTTTTTACTGTTTCTAAAAACAACCAGCAGAATTGTGAATGCAGCTCTGGGTTACAGTACAGACTGCAACTTGGGATCAGTAAAAGATAAGTAAGGTAATATATTTACAAAGTTACTGAATTTTTTATGTGGATCATACAGTATTTATAAATAAATGTAACTGTATTCAAATTTGAAATACTGTATGTTCTAATCTAGCATCAAGTGTCTTATAGATATTTAGCAGGTCCCTGGTTTCCCAATGCTTTCACTGCCCTGTATAAGGCAAAAGATAATATATAACAACTTGTGAATCATTTAGTAATTTATAAAAAAAAATATTAAAAAAGCCTAGATGCACAATATTCAGTCTAATAGTGTTTTATACTAGCTTGGATTACCATTACCTAAATGTCACATTTCATTGCCTCAATAAATCTCCCAGTTATCAGTTTTCTGATCCCATACTTATGAGGATTATGATTACGGTTACCTCTGGATACAATGCACATAAAGGTGAGGGTAAATCAATATGGTCTTCTGTAAATCAGTTCCATTTTGTGATCTGATAAAAAATTCAGATAGTCTGGATTTTCAAATAAACCATTAAGTTGGAGAGCAAGAGGGGAACAATGGGTTTTCACATCGCATTTGGAGAACTGGTTGCGACGAGGCTTAGATATGTTTTATATACAGTATGTTACAGCTTGTTGTAAAATGCTCTGTGTATACTGTGTTTGTGGCAAATGTTCTGCCGACAGCTATCTCTCCAGATTCCCTCCCATCCGAACGTGCCTATGTTTTGTATGGGGAAAGCTGAGAAAGCTGTTAGCAGACACTGCTGGTGGCAGTTTATCTTCTGGGTGAATAAAAGGATAGGCGAAAATATTCATTTTACCCCATCCTTGTCTCTCCCAACATCATCTGTCAGGGGAGACTCGGGAGTTCCCCACACACAGTATTAGTGTGTCAACCAAGCCCGCCATTCTAGGTGGATTTTGCCACATAAGACTGTGTATGGCCAGCTTTAGTGCTCTGTTTTTTTTAAGGACTATCTCCTGCAGACAACCTCTTTACATATGCATTTTTAGTACATATGAACATTACAGAGATAAATCATCTGCTCCCTATCATCCAGAGTGGGTAACAGAGAGCAGATCTCATTCATATAATGATTGTATAATGTGACCAGTCATTTACTTGAATTGCAGATATATAATACTACATTTCCCATGCACGGCAGCTGCAGTGGAAATACATATCAAGTCAGAGCCTCCCCTTTCAATCACTGGGGGTTTCTCAAGCCAGAGTCACAGCCATCAGCCTATCACCAGGCCAGCTTCAATCTAAAAGGACCCCATCCATACAATGTAGTGCTTAATAAGTAAAATCTAGAATTTCATTGAGCACTAAATAATTTTCAGACTACTGTAACAAGATGGGTTTGTTTAGCAAAGTACAGGGTCTCATCAATGCGATATAAAGAGTTAAATTATGTTACTAGACAGAAATGAGTTAACTGAAGGCCCTGATGACCTACTGAACAGGTTTCTCTATGTAGACATATTAGCTATGTTCTGACAATGTACCATTTAGTAAAAAGTATGTTGGGACCATGAGCTGTGTATAGATGGTCCAAAACTGTTACTGAAAGGAGGGAAATGGGTCATATCTGGTCATAAAAGACTGTATGGTTTCCCATTTCATTGCAAAACAAAACTAATCTGTAAAATATTGAACTTCAGCTTACTATTAGGGATGAGCGAACCTGTGTTTTACAAGTTATGGATTGTAATGAAGATTGATGGAATCCTCTGCTGCATAAAGGAAACCAGACGGATCCGTTATGCGGCCCATAGACTTCTATTAAGACGGAATGCCTCTTTAAGGCATTCCGTTATGTATTTCCATCATAGCCCCGGCCAGGGCGTGCATTGTACGGTGGAAACTGTTAAAGACCCCGCACCAACTAGGCAAGAATTGCACCTTAATACGAGAACATCATAGGCAAGGTAATTCTTGTTAAATATAGTAATATTGTACCATAAAAGATCACCCACTAGATAGACATTGACGTGACACGTTAAAAGCCTAGGCGGACATCCTTTCGTACTAGCATTGTTCATTAATGGACTGTAGAATGTTTGAGACATGTATGGGCGTTCTTGTTTTCCAATTGGCTGCAATTTTTTGTCGCATAGCTATGCATTCATTAGAAACTATAGTAGAATGTAAAAAGGAGAACTGTTCTATACCAAGGGATATAAGAGCTAAAGCCGGGTCTGGGACAATTTGAAATTGGCATATATCGGATAATATAGAAAAAATCTGGTGCCAAACTTTCTTTATTAATCCACATTCCCACCACACATGCATATATGAACCAATTTCTCTGTCACATCTCCAACACACATCTGATGTGTTGGGGAAAATACGTGACAGGCGGCACGGTGTGAGGTACCATCTATAGAATACTTTGAGTTTCCAAGTGGGATATACACTTAGAAAATTTGCAAACAGAGGTAAGAGCAGAGTGCCATTGATCATCAGTAAAGCTTTGATTTAAATCATGCTGCCAGTGGTCTTTAGTTTTCCCCAATTTTTCCCCTTCCTCCATTAGCAAATTTCTGCAGCAAAAGGATATGCTGTAGGAATTGGAGTTAGGATTGGAGATCCATAGCCTTAATAAAGGAAAATTAGAGGATTGAGCAATGGGACTCAAACCCAGAGCTAAGCATATGTCTATGTTGCATGTACTGGAAGTACTTTGAGCATGGCAGGTAGTGATGGACGAACATCGGCCAGGACGATTCACGAGCGTTTGCGGCGGGCCCCATTCACTTTAATGGCAGGCGAACCTGAAAAACCTTCAGGTCATATTTGTAGCCAGCAAACACTTACTAGAAGTACACAAAAAGTCCCACAACATGGACAGTGATATACTAGAGGGGGATCATTGACAAAAATTCCCACAAAAAATATGTATTTTAATCAGGGGCCATTTTTATGTGTCTTAAAGGGAAACTCTCAAAAATGTGCCCTGCTGGAGCCTAAATTTTTTTTATTTCCTATCGGTTTGATGTATACAAATGTGCAGCACTCCACGTTTTTGTATCCTGCATAGTCCATTACAAAAATGTATACTTTAACGTAATTTTTTTTCTACCATGGAACTGTATGGTGAACGGACGCCACTGTACGGCATCAGTCTGAGGCATCTGTTAACGCATACATTTTTGGTATGCATTAAATGGATGGCAAAAATAGAATGTGAACCCAGCCCTGGTGTCAGAATAAGCACCAGTACACATCGGAGCAGCGTGGCGGAGAGGGGAGGCCGCCATGTACTGACAGAGCACTCTATGGTCCTGGTGGTCAGGGATGAGGACTGTGCTTCCCAAGGATAATTTTCTACTGGGAAATACAAGGCACATTATAATACACTAGAATCTATATAATATAAAGATATTAGCCCTACCCACGAATAATAATACAATTAGGTGGTCATTTATTATATAGAAATACATCTATGTTAGGCATATGTCTGACACAGATTGTGGCGCAAAGGTCCTTAGCACCGCAATCTGCATATTTTTCCTGCTCATGCCAGGTCTAAAAAGGATAATTCTAAATCAGATAACTCACGACCTTAGTATCAATGTCTGCACGGGAAAGGAGCAATCCCCACACAATTCATAGAAGATAATTCCAGCAGACGTACTTGTACGTCTGCTGGGATTATCTTCTATGAAGGTCTAAAAAGGATGGCGTGGACAGGGAAAGGGATACAGTTATGGCAATCCAGTTATTAGATACCACCGCCATACATTGATCGGATAACACCTCTGTACAGTGACTGGATAACACTGCCATACTGTGTACGGATTAAAGGGTATAAGAGGGCACAGTACAGGGAATGACTAGGGGCACTGCACAGGGTGTGGTAAGAGGACACAATGCAGAGTATAAGGGGGCACAGTACGGGGTGAGGGACACAGTACGGGGTGGGGGGCACAGTCACATGACCTTGTGACATTAGAGGGTCCTTATGTTGAAAGCGGTTCATACGCCACAATAATGAGAGGCAGAGAAGTGAGACACGGGTGTGATTATGTGGCTAAAGATAAAAAATGTAACTGTCGACTAGTACAGGCCAGCAAAAATTAGGCAATAGGCAGCAATAGGCATTCACCTGATAGCAAAGAACTTTGGATTCTGTGGCTGGAGGTACATTAGGCGGTCACAGGATAAATATGTAACTGTCGGCCACTACAGGCCCCAAAAATAAGCCAATATGCATTCACCTGACAGCAAAGAACTTTGGATTCTGTGGCTGGAGGTGCATTAAGCAGTCACAGGATAAATATGTAACTGTCGGCCAGTACAAGCCCCAAAAATAAGCCAATAGGCATTCACCTGACAGCAAAGAACTTTGGATTCTGTGGCTGGGGGTACATTAGGCGGTTACAGGATAAAAATTTAACTGTCGGCCAGTACAGGCCCCAAAAATTAGGCAATAGGAATTCACCAGACAGCAAAGAACTTTGGATTCTGTGGCTGGAGGTACATTAGGAGGTCACAGGATAAATATGTAACTGTCGGCCAGTACAGGCCCTAAAAATTAGCCAATAGGCATTCACCTGACAGCAAAGAACTTTGGATTCTGTGGCTGGAGGTGCATTAGGTGGTCATAGGATAAATATGTAACTGTCGGCCAGTACAGGCCCCAAAAATTAGTCAATAGGCATTCACCTGACAACAAAGAACTTTGGATTCTGTGGCTGGAGGTACATTAGGCGGTCAAAGGATAAAAATTTAACTGTCGGCCAGTACAGGACCCAAAAATTAGCCAATAGGCATTCATCTGACAGCACAGAACTTTGGATTCTGTGGCTGGAGGTGCATTAGGCAGTCACAGGATAAATATGTAACTGTCGGCCAAATGTAGGCATTCACCTGACATAAAAGGCCCTTTATGCCGCTGTATATACATAAGGCAAGGACCATTCTTTGTTCTGGGTGGTGGCGGATATGTGTGGGCTGGCATAAGGAAATTCAATTACACGTGGTCAACACAGGTGTTGTATTCCTCCGAGATCCATGCCTCATTCATTTTAAAAAATGTGAGGTAGTCCACACTGTTGTGAGCTAGGCGAGTGCACTTATCGGTCACGATCCCCCCTGCTGCGCTGAATGTCTTTTCGGACAGGACACTCGATGAGGGGCAAGCCAAGAGTTCCATGGCAAATTGTGCCAGCTCTGGCCACAGGTCAAGCCTGCACACCCAGTAGTCAAGGGGTTCCTCGCTTCTCAGAGCGTCCACATCGGCCGTTAACACGATGTAGTCGGACACCTGACGGTCTAGGCGTTCCCTGAGGCGGATCCGGAGGGAGGCTGTTGATGGGTTGACTGCAAGAATAATCTCATATCCGAAGTGACCAACACATCTTCGAACTGCCCTCTTTTTGCAGGCGTGGTAGGATTGGTACCCGCACCTGTTTCACTGTGGGTGGAAATTCCTCTGCCAGTGCCCGCAACAGCAGAATGTAGCATTTATTGCAGCAACACCTAGAAATGCTGCATTCTGACAACCCTCTGTGATGCTGGTAACATGTCCACCATTTTGTGTTTGTATCGGGGATCTAAGTACGTTGCCACTCAGTACAGCTCCTTGACCTTTATGCATTTTATACGGGGGTCCCTCTTCAAACACTGGAGCATGAAGGCCCCCATTTGCACTAAATTGGAAGCAGTGGAGCGCCCCGGGTCCTGCTCATCTCCCAGGAGAATGTTGTCCTCTGTCTCCTCCCCCCAGCTATAGACAATACCAGGTATCCCCTAAAAGTTTAAAGCCTGCTCTTCTTGCTCCTCCTCCTCCCCCCAGCCTCCATACTCCTCTGAGTCCTCTTCAGACTCCTGCTGACTTGTCTCAGATGGAGTAGCACCCCTGGAAATTCATTCAGCATTGCAACTTCCTCATCTTCCAGCTCCTGCTCCTCGACAGCTTGATCAATGACACGATGCAATGCATGCTCCAGAAAGAAAGCATAAGGTACGATTTCACTGATGGCGCACTGGCTGCAACTGACCAGTTTGGTGATCTCATCAAATGGCCGCAGAAGTCTGCATGCGTCGCGCATGAGCAGCCACTGGCGCGGTGAAAAAAACCAAGCTCCCAGAACCTGTCCTGCAGCAGAGTTCGTACAGGTAGTCGTCTGCTGGAGCAGCCTATTAAGCATATACAAGGTGGAGGTCCCTTTTACCCTGCCACAGCTCTGCGGCGGTGTGCTATTTGTCACCTAAGCAAATTAGTTTCAGCACGGCCTGTTGCCGCTTCCCCGCTGCAGTGCTACACTGCTTCCAGCTACTGATGGCTGACTGGAGCTGCAAGATGAGAATTCAGAGGTGGAAGTGGAGGAGGAGGTGGAGGAGGGAAAGGGGGGTTGTAGCCACTAATGTAGGTGGTGGCGAAAAGCCTGATGGAAGTAGGGCCCGCAATCCTTGGCGTTGGTAGCATCTGTGCCATACCAGCATATGACTCGCTCCTGGCCTCCACAACGTTCACCCAGTGTGCCGTCAGGGAAATGTAGCAATTCTGGCCAAAAGCACTTGTCCATGTGTCAGTCGTTAAATGGACCTTCCCAATAACTGCGTTGGTCAGGGCACGGGTGATGTTACGGGAAACATGCTGGTGTAGGGCGGGGACAGCACACCGGGAAAATATTGGCGGCTGGGGACTGAGTAACGAAGGATGGCCGCCGCCATCAGACTGCGGAAAGCCTCAGTGTCCACATTTCTAAATGGCAACATTTCCAGGGCCAGCAATTTTGAAAGGTGCACATTTAGTTCTAGGGCCTGTGGGTGTGTGGCTGGGTATTTGTGCTTTCGTTCAAAGGCCTGGGGTATGGACATCTTTACGCTGCGCTGGGACACAGAAGTGGATGTGCTAGCTGATGGTGCTTGCGAAGGTCCAGGTGCAGGATGGGATGCATCCGGGCCTGCATCTTGGACAGGGGATTGCCCCCCACTTAAAACAGGGAAAGAGAAGGCAGTGGTGTGACCCGCAGACACTGATTTGGATCCAGGCGTTCGGCCCACCTATAAGGGTGCTTTGATGCCATGTCGCAGATCATGCTGGTGGTGGTGAGGTTGCTAGTGTTAACACCCCTGCTCATTTTGGTATGGCACAGGTTGCAAATGACAATTCTTTTATCGTCCAAACATTCCTCAAAAAAGCACAAGACTGGGGGAACAGTTGCGGGCCCGTTTGGTGTGGCCCACCTGCTCCCTTTTGCCACCCCACTGCCTCTTCCAGCCTGTTGTGGTGGTGCGGATCCCTCCCCCTCTGTACTGCTGTCCTCGTTCGGCTTGCCACCTTCCCAGGTTGGGTCAGTGATTTTATCGTCCATCACCTTCTCTTCCACTTCCTCATTCTGGTCATCCTCCTGACTTGTTGAACTAACAAGAACCTCACTTATTGACAACTGTGTCTCATTCTCATCATCAACCTCATGAGACACTAATTGCCGTTGACTTATTGGCAACTGTGTCTCATCATCATCATCCACCTCGTGAAACACTAATTGCCGCTCCCCACCGTCATCTTCTTCTGACTGTGGATGCTCAAGAGTTTTGGAATCAGTGCACAAGATCTCCTCATGTCCCTCTTCAAGTGGGCTTGGTGAGAGGCCAAAATCAAAGAATGGCGATGAAAAGAGCTCCTCGGAATATCCGAGTGTGGGATCACTTGCTTGCCAAGTTTCTCCATGGTGGGAGGAAGGAGGATCTGGGTGAGGATTCTGTTGACCAGACTCTTGGCTACTGAGACTGGACTTTGTGGAAGACAGGGTGGTGCTTAACCGACTGGAAGCATTATTGCTGCAATCCAACCGACCACCTGGTCGCACTGGTAATACTTTGATAGTGGTGTCCTGCGTTACCCTGCAAACTGGGACATGGAGGTGGATAAGTGTGTTTCTTGTGCTCTGGCAGCAGGCACAGTTTCACTATGCCCAGGGCCACGGCCTCTGCGTGCACCATCAGCAGCACGGCCAGTTCCCCGTCCCTTACTGCTTGCCTTGAGCATATTAAATGGTATATATGCTTGCAAATATGTCGCATGTACAGTAGCGCAGGTTTTGTAAGTGTTTGCGCAAATAAATTACTGAATGTCACAGATATTTAGGATGTGAAAACGTTATACAGGAGATGTAGCGCAGGTAATGTCTCTGTCACCAGCGGCTAAGAAAAAATTACACTGAATGTCACAGATATTTAGGATGTGCAAATGTTATATAAGAGATGTAGCGCAGGTAATGTCGATGTCCCCAGCAACGAAAAAATGACACTGAATGTCACAGATATTTAGGATGCGCAAACGTTATACAGGAGATGTAGTGCAGGTAATGTCGCTGTCACCAGCGGCTAAGAAAAAAATTACACTGAATGTCAGATATTTAGGATGTGCAAATGTAACACAACAGATGTAGCAGAGGTTGTGTCACTGTGAGCACCGGCCAAACAATTGCACGCAATTTAGCGCATGTTGCGCTAATAATATATATTGCAGCCAGATCAAACAATAGTCCTTTAAAGGACTTTTGGGTCTCTAACACCTTTAACATTAAACCCTGCCTAAAAAAAATAACTATTCCTGTCCCTACACTATCGGTCCCTTCTGCTGCAGTTCGCCCTGACTAACATTGAGCCGAACCACGTGTCTTTGGGTGCTATATAGCTGGACTCGGCTGTGGCTGCTGGAGCTCAGCTATGCTGCTTCTGCTTTGCTCTGTATCCAGCTCCGCCCCCCAGTGCGATCTAATAACTATGTATAAATATAGTATATAAGGGGTCAGTACAGAGATCTCTCCCATTATCTATTTATCCCCAGGACTGTGACTGTGATGAGGTGACATCCTCTGCGTCTGGAGAAAAGAAGGTTTGTAAACAAACATAGAAAAGGATTCTTTACAGTAAGAGCAGTGAGACTATGGAACTCTCTGCCTGAGGAGGTGGTGATGGTGAGTACAATAAAGGAATTCAAGAGGGGCCTGGATGTATTTCTGGAGTGTAATAATAATACATGTTATAGTTACTAGTATTGTTGATCGCGAATATTCTAATTGCAAATTTTTATGGCGAATATCGCCATTATCAGCAATATTCTAGATTTTTTTTTTTTTCATCAGTAACCTCCCTTCTTGCTTGTGGGCCAATGAGAAGGCTCCAATGTCTTTGTCTGAGCTTAGCAACATCCCTAGCAACCAATAGGAAAGTTGCCTACCCCTTACTATATAAGAACCTCCCCAGCAGCCATTTCAGTTTTTTGCCGTTCTGAGAGAGAGAACAGTGACATTGCTGTGCTCTGTGCTTTCATCTGGATCCTATTCCTTATCCAATTACATTAGTTAGTTAGCTCCTATATATATAATGCAGATAGTTAGTGGGAGATAGTCAGTGTAGGTTAGATAGTGATATAGTGTAGCTGTTAGGTTTCAGTTAGGTAGTGTGATAGGAATAAGGCCTCTTTCACGCGACCGTTTATTTTTTCCGTTTACGGGCCGTTTTCTGCGTTCCATAAACGGAACCATTCATTTCAATGGTTCCGCAAAAAAAAACGGAATCTACTCCGTATGCATTCCGTTTCCGTATTTCCGTTCCGTTGAAAGATAGAACGTCCTATTATTGCCCGCAAATCACGTTCTGTGGCTCCATTCAAGTCAATTGGTCCACAAAAAAACAGTACACATACGGAAATGCATCCGTATGTCTTCCGTATCTGTTCCGTTTTTGCGGAACCATCTATTGAAAATGTTATGTCCAGCCCAATTTTTTCTATGTAACTACTGTATGCCCCTGCGCTTTGGGATGTGCTGACTGACCCCCTTTTTTTTCTCTACTGTATACTGTATATGCCATATGGAAAAATGGAACGGAAAAACGGAACAGAAACGGAAACAAAAAACGGAACAATGGATCAGTGAAAAAAAGGACCGCAAAACACTGAAAAAACCATAAGGTCGTGTGAAAGAGGCCTTACTGTTTCTCTACTGTCCATACATACATGCTACAGACATAGTGCTGTGATGTCACAACAATACTTAGTGCACCAATCAGTAAAGTCTACTCAGACCTGATAAAATGTGAAGTTGCATGTATTGCGCAAAAAATATGTGCATCATTAGTGCCTATTTGTGCGATCGTAAATGTATTTATTGCAAATATTATGTGAAAAAAAATACTAAATATCGCTAAAACGAATCTTACTAGAGATGGGTCGTTGATCCAGGGAGTTATAATGATTGCCTGATTGGAGTCGGGGAGGATTTCTTTTCCCCTAAAATGAGGAAAATTGGCTTCTACCTCACAGTTTTTTTTTTTTGCCTTCCTCTGGATCATCTTGCAGGATAACAGGCCGAACTGGATGGACAAATGTCTTTTTCAGCCTTATAAACTATGTTACGATGTTGATTCAGTAAACATTTTAGTTTTATTACGGCATATTCTGCTGTGCTGTGATTCTTTGACTGCCATAAAAAAAATCAACCTATTACCACTACTGCTTACATAACTGCTTAAATTGAGTTACAAATAGTGTTTTTTTTTCCAGAGAATAGAATAATATCTAATGAGTTTAGTTAACAGATATTTAAGTATTGCTTCCATCTCTTATTCAAGAAAACTGCATAGGACAGCAGAAAAAGCTGAACATTTAATGGATAACTATGATCAAGCCATTAATACAATGACTCTTTGCTACGCCTCATTGATGTATGTACGGTACTTTAACTATTTTACTTGACTAAACTGCTTTGCATGAGCAGACTACAGTACACACAGGAGATTTTAGTTCTATTTCATTGACTGTCTATCATTTGGTAATGTAATATCAAGACAGCAAGACCATGGCAATATGCAGGGTTTTTTTTTCCCTTCTCATTAGCTTGCTCTACAAAAACCCTTTAAGCCATCCATTAACTGACGGTGTATTGCTCTTATTACATTTCGGTTACTTACAGGCATATTGCTATTTTTCTACTTTGTTGTGGTGCCCTTTTTTTAACAGAAATAATAACAGAAACGTTAAGCTATACTGGTCATAACTTTTCAACATGACAGATCCCATGTAAATATAGGTAGCTTTAAAATAATTATATATACTGTAGGTATTTTCTAAAAATTATACTTTTTTCTTTTTAAACAAATCCAATATTGTTTTTAATCTAAAGATTAACAAATTAGGGACAAATCCAACAGGTAAGAGCTATACAAGCCTTATACCTCTTTACCTAGCTTTTACCTGATCCTAGCACTTGGCAGTGAACCCAAGCCAGTGAGCCATTTCTGCAGTTACATGATAATGCTCTTAGGCCTCATGCACATGGCCATTGTTGGCTGGTGCCAGTGTTGCGGCCCGCAAACAGCGGGCCTGCGATATAAGGGCACCAACCGTTTGTGAGCAGCATCATGCATGCAGTACCATTCACTTGAATGGGTCAGCAATCCGGAAGGTGTAGTGCAGAATGGAGGCACGGAACCCCACGGGAGCACTATGGAGTGCTACTGTGGGTTTTCTGTCTGCGTCTCTGCAACACAAAAAGTAGTGCAAGCACTATTTTTTTTGCGGTGCAAACCGTTGGATGTGGATCGCGGACCCTATTCAACTGAATTGGGTCTGCGTCCTCATATGACGGCCATATGGTTGGTGCCCGTGCATTGCGGACCGCAAATTGCGGTCCACAGCACGGGCACAGGCCAACAATCGCTGTGTGCATGAGGCCTTATATGACATCCTATATTCTAAACATATACAGTCAGGTCCATAAATATTGGGACATCAACACAATTCTAACATTTTTGGCTCTATACACCCCCACAATGGATTTGAAATGAAACAAACAAGATGTGCTTTAACTGCTTAATACTTATACATGCTATTTGTATTCTTATAGTTTTACCAATGAATCAAATACTCCTGTTTAAACAAGTTAGACTACAAAGAACATTTCTCTTATTTGGAAGACAGGAATGGTTTATGTTGAATGTCAGACTGCACACTGTGTGAACCTGTAAGAAGACAGAATGGGCAGCAAAATTATCCATTGATATTGGTGTGTTTATTAATAAAATCTTGTATTTCCATTGACCGTTGGTCAGTTTTGTGACTGAAATCGCACTTAGAAGTCTATGGATCCGTGAAAACCATGGACAATACACAGATGACAAAAATGGGTAAAATGTAAAAAAACAAAACATGTCTTGAATTTGGACTTTTGCAGATGCAAAACTCATGTGAATAAGGCCTTATGCTTATAAAAGGAGATTAATGAAATGTAAATGTTAAGAAATCTTTTCAGTAGTGTGTTTATACTGATGCCCTATTTCAGTACAGCAACAATGATTTGGTGAAGATGTATTGATATTTTTATGGCCTATGGCTAAACGACATTAAGTCAATGTCACTAAATTAAATTTTACTGTAACTGAAAACCTGTCAAGCCATAAAGCTAATACATTTGTATTCATGTGCCAACATTGGCAAAGCGAGAGGGAAAATAGACCATTAGTGTTATGCCCAGACAAGCTTTTATGCTAAATGCAATTTCCTTAAATGTATTTAAATTTTATGATGGTAGCCTTCTCCATGACAGGCGATCAGTATAATGTCAATCTCCATATACTATGTGAGAACATAGCGGCATACCATGAATCTCTGTTATCCGTTTCTTCCCAAATGCTTAAAATCAGGTTTAGGCGGTGTCCACACATGTAGTTTTGCTGCAGTCAGATGTTACATTTTACCGATAGTCATTTTTTAAAATCTAATTTGAAGAGTGCATCTAAAAACAACATGCTTTGGAGGTTTGCTACAGTTTATCAATACCCCAGCAAGTCCATCATATAAGTAGAATAGGGATAGTTTTGTGGTGTTTCAAAACACTCACCAGGCACACTCCAGACCTATGGTGGTCAAGAGTTTAGGCATATGGGGGGACTTTTATAATCAGTTTTAAATCTACCTTTGCTTTGTGTGAAGGAGACAAATTTATGAAATGGTGCACCTTAATAATATATTTGCCGTGAATGCAATGTTGTTTGTACCCTTATGTGTAAAAGTACATAAGAGGGTTTCCTGGGGTAGATTGCGACTTTTTTGCAACTTTTGTAAACGTCACACATAGTACATAAGGCATAATCCAGGTCTAATCTCACTTTTAACCCTTAAACATAGACTGCTTTGAAAAGTGGCGAGGAACACCAAATGTTGCAAAGATTAACCAAATGTTGCAGAAAACACTGCAATCGCCATGACTCGCGACTTCTTTAAGCCACAAAACTGACATATCTGATTTAATAAAGGTCAATCATAGTATTTAATTGAGATTGTGAGCAATAACGGTAATGCTGTATTCTTTTAACCCCTTCCTGACATGCGACATACATGTACAGTGCAGCAGGGAGTAAGTTCCCAACATGCGCCATATATGTATGGTGCCCTGATTAACCGAAGCTTTCATGTGAAAAAAGTGCCCCTTTCCCCTCATAAAGCCATGTACAATAAAAAAAATTGCCGGTTCTATAAAAATATCACATGACATGATCTACGCCATCAGGCGAACACTGTACAAAAATAAATATAAATTTTGCCAAAACAGCCATTTTATTGTCACCTTATCTCACAAAAAATGTAATACTGAGCAATTAAAAAGTACTATGCACCCCAAAATAGTAGCAATGAAAACATAAACCACAAAAAAACAAGCCCTCATATAAAACCATTGGCAGAAAAATAAAAATAAATCTGAAAATGATGACATAAAAACTGGATTTATTTTCTAAATTGCTTTTATTGCGAACAATTGCAAAAACAAAAAGACATTAGGTTTTGCTGCATCCAATGAACTGCTCTATAAATATATCACATGATCTACTTCATCAGGTGAACGCCGTTATAAAAATAAATAAATAAAAACGGCCAATAAATAAATAAATAAACAGTCATTTTTTGGTCACCTTGCTTCACAAAAAGCATAATATTGAGAGACCAAAATGTTACCAATGACAATGATGCCTCATTCCACAAAAATCAAGCCCTTATATAAGAGATTGGCTTGGGTAGAAAATGGTAAAGCAAAAACATATATTTTTTTGGTATAACAAAATAAAATTGGTATTTCTGTAATCATAATGACCATCAGAATAGAATACAAATAACATAATTATTTTTTCCACATGGTCTACACTGTAAAAACAAAACACAAAAAGGAGTGGCAGAGTTGCTGCCTTTTCTGCATCTTGCTTCCCAAAAAGAAAAAGAAAAAGTTCTCAAAATGTTGCATGTACCCCAAAATAGACCCAATAATGTTGGCACTTCATTCCACAAAAAAATAAGCCCTCACACAGCTCGGTAAAGAGAAAACAAATATATATATGGTTGTTAGAAAATGTCTGTACTGGTGTCCCAGGGGCTGTCCCAAAGCAACATGGCGCCCGTAAGCCAATCCATCAATATCTGTGCTACAAAAGTCCAAAGGTGTACCAAAACAGCAGTTTACGTCCACATTTATTTCATTTCAGTACCCAGTAGAACCCGCCTAACAATTTAACCTCTTCAGGACACAAGGCGTACAGGTACGCTCTGATGTCCTGGTACGCCCTGTGTATTTCTGATCACCGGGCGGGCGGTGATCGGAAGCCGGTGCCTGCTCAAATCATTGAACAGGCACCTCGGCTAAATGTGTGGGGGGGTCCCGTGACCCCCCCATGTCGGCGATCGCCGCAAACCGCAGGTCAATTCAGACCTGCGGTTTGCGGCTTTTACCTATTGTGGTGGCGGCGAGCGGCGGTGCCATCGGGTCCCCATGGCCATCGGGGACCCGATGGCATGGAAGGCATCGCGCTGCCTTCCGGTGACGAACCTGTAAGATCCAGCCCCCTGGATCTCACAGGCCGGAAGCTGTATGAGTAATACACACTGTATTACTCATACAGCCAATGCATTCCAATACAGAAGTATTGGAATGCATTGTAAAGGATCAGACCCCCAAAAGTTCAAGTCCCAAAGTGGGACAAAAAATAAAGTGAAAGAAAAAGTTGAAAAAATAAAGTTTTCCCACCCAAAAATTTAAAGTTTCAAGTAAAAATAAACAAAAACGTCATTTTCCCCAAATAAAGTAAAAAAAAATTGGTAAAACATAGGGGATTTTTTTTTGACATTTTAGGTATCGCCGCGTGCGTATCGACCGGCTCTATAAACATATCACATGACCTAACCCCTCAGATGAACACCGTAAAAAATAAAAAATAAAAACTGTGCTAAATAAACCATTTATTTGTCACCTTACATCACAAAAAGTACAACAGCAAGCGATCAAAAAGGCGTACGCCCACCAAAATAGTACCAATCTAACCGTCACTTCATCCCGCAAAAAATGAGCCCCTACCTGAGACAATCGCCCAAAAAATAAAAAAAACTATGGCATAGACTATGGAGACACTAAAACATAATTTTTTTAGTTTTAAAAAAGCTGTTATTGTGTAAAACTTACATAAATAAAAAAAAAGTACACATATTAGGTATCGCCGCGTCCGTATCGACCGGCTCTATGAAAAAATCACATGACCTAACCCCTCAGATGAACACCGTAAAAATTTTAAAATAAAAACTGTGCTAAATAAACCATTTTTTGTCACCTTACATCACAAAAAGTGTAATAGAAAGCGATCAAAAAGTTATATGCACCCCAAAATAGTGCCAATCAAACCATCATCTCATCCCGCAAAAATAATACCCTACCCAAGATAATCTGAAAAAACTATGGATCTCAGTCTATGGAAACACTAAAACATGATTTTTTTTTTGTTTCAAAAATGAAATAATTGTGTAAAACTTACATAAATAAAAAAAAGAGTATACATATTAGGTATGGCCGCATCCGTAATAAGTTACTCTATAAAAATATCACATGACCTAACCCCTCAGGTGAATACCATAAAAAAATTAAAATAAAAACGGTGTAAAAAAAGCATTTTTTTGTCATCTTACATCACAAAAAGTGTAATAGCAAGTGATCAAAAAGTCATATGCACCCCAAAATAGTGCCAATCAAATAGTGCCAATCATTACCTAAGATAATCGCCTAAAAACTGAAAAAACTATGGCTCTCAGACTATGGAGTCACTAAAACATTATTTTTTTTGTTTCAAAAATGAAATCATTGTGTAAAACTTACATAAATAAAAAAATTGTATACATATTAGGTATCGCCGCGTCCGTGATCACCTGCCCTATAAAAATACCACATGATCTAACCTGTCAGATGAATGTTGTAAATAGCAAAAAAAAAACGGTGCCAAAACAGCTATTTCTTGTTACCTTGCCTCACAAAAAGTGTAATATAGAGCAACCAAAAATCATATGTACCCTAAACTAGTACCAACAGAACTTCCACCCTATCCCGTAGTTTCTAAAATGGGGTCACTTTTTTGGAGTTTCTACTCTAGGGGTGAATCAGGGGGGCTTCAAATGGGACATGGTGTCAAAAAACCAGTTCAGCAAAATCTGCCTTCCAAAATCCGTAACAGCGGTTTACGACCACATATGGGGTGTTTCTGTAAACTACAGAATCAGGGCCATAAATATTGAGTTTTGTTTGGCTGTTAACCCTTGCTTTGTAACTGGAAAAAAAATATTAAAATGGAAAATCTGCCAAAAAAGTGAAATTTTTAAATTGTATCTCTATTTTTCATTAATTCTTGTGGAACACCTAAAGGGTTAATGACGTTTGTAAAATCAGTTTTGAATACCTTGAGGGGTGTAGTTTATTAGATGTGGTCACTTTTATGGAGTTTCTACTCTAGGGGTGCATCAGGGGGGCTTCAAATGGGACATGGTGTAAAAAAAAACTGTCTAGCAAAATCTTTTCCAAAAACCGTATGGCATTCCTTTCCTTCTGTGCCCTGCCGTGTGCCCGTACAGCGGTTTACGACCACATATGGGGTGTTTTTTGTAAACTACAGAATCAGGGCCATAAATATTGAGTTGTGTTTGGCTGTTAACCCTTGCTTTGTAACTGGAAAAAAAATATTAAAATGAAAAATCTGCCAAAAAGTGAAATTTTGAAATTGTATCTCTATTTTCCATTAATTCTTGTGGAACACCTAAAGGGTTAACAACGTTTGTAAAATCAGTTTTGAATACCTTGAGGGGTGGAGTTTCTATAATGGGGTCATTTTTGGGTGGTTTCTATTATATAAGCCTCACAAAGTGACTTCAGTCCTGAACTGGTCCTTAAAAAGGTTGGTTTTTGAAAATTTCTGAGAAATTTCAAGATTTACTTCTAAACTTCTAAGCCTTGTAACGTCCCCCAAAAATAAAATGTCATTCCCAAAATGATCCTAACATGAAGTAGACATATGGGGAATGTAAAGTAATAACTATTTTTGTAGGTATTACTATGTATTATAGAAGTAGAGAAATTGAAACTTGGAAATTTGCAAATTTTTCCCAATTTTTGGAAATTTGGGTATTTTTTTATAAATAAAAATGTTTGTTTTTTTTACTCCATTTTACCAGTGTCATGAAGTAAGGTGAAATAAGGCTGTGTCTGTCACGAGGGTATCAAGAGCCACGTCTGACTCCGTTATACCCGGGGTCAGGAGGTCGCAGCGGGTGGCTGCGCGCTCTATATCTAAAGATCACGTTGTTTCTTAGTGATTGTTTTCTGTGTTTGCCTTGCTATCCTTTTTGTCTCAATCAGGGATCTGTAGCTTCTCCTCCTCAGCTGTTTCTTGTCTGCCACTCCCAACCTCCTTATATTCTCCCCTCACACTTCTCTAGTTGCCAGTTATAGAGCTTCCTGCCTGGACATCTATACTGACCCACTGGAGTTGTGAATCCTGGTTGTCGTTCCAGAGTGCTACCCTCCGGATCCCTGTTGGGCTTCTTGTTGTCTCCTGTTGTCGCCCACCTGGGATTATATGTTGAGTTTGTATTGTCTGTCCTTCCCTTGGTGTTTTCCTTTAGAGCTAGTGGTGCGGACTAGTGTTCCCACCGCCCTGTTCACTATCTAGGGCTCAGCTTAGGGAAAGCCAGGGCTTTAGGCACGTGATCGGCGTACGGGTGAGGAACCCGTCTAGGGACGTCAGGGCAGCCAGGTGCCAGCCGCTAGGTGAGTCAGGGGTCACCACCTTCCCTCTCACTTGGGCAGGGCCTTTCTTGTTCCCTCCCTCTGTGTCACGTATGTGATAGTCACGCCGACCGTGATAGTGTCCTTAAGGAGTTAAAGAGTGTGGGTTGTCATAGATGGCACAAGCTGGGAAAAAGTACTGGGGACTGAAATGCCATATCTTTGGAAAACTTGCAATTTTCTTTTATCTTTTACAGCAGCACAACATATGGGAATTCTTAGTCCTGTGGGCTAATAGGACACCTGAACACTATATATAAGGTGCCCCAAACTCTATCCCTTGTGTTTTTTCTGTCATACCTCTGGTAGCAACACTAGGTGGAAATGCAAACTATCTAACATACTTCCTTTTTTCTGGGCTATTGTAAGACACTCTCCTGTTTCGCGGTCCACTGGGGCCCCCAGGAATTCTCGTGGGGCTCGGCCTGCAGGGGACCCCATTGGAGTAGCGGGTCAGGTCATGCATGAGCCTGCGGAATCTTCGGTTCCGACTCCTTTGCGGGCGGACGCGATCACATAGCCATGCTGGGCCACTTCAGCATCCGCGTGCACGCTTAAGAGGAGATCCGCAAAGGGTTATGCGGCAGAACGTACGCACATCTTATTCGCTACGCCGGCCGCTGACGGGGAATATACCTGTACATAAACTCTAGTAGATTAGAGGGCAGGCATGGGTTAAGTGATCAATGACCAGCCAAGGCCGCACAAGTGTCAGGGATTAGGATAATCATATGGCCTATAAGGACTAGACACATGGCACTCTGTGATTGGCTAGCAGGTGTTTAAGAGGTGATCTCCCTGGCTGGTCAGTGCCCACTGTTGTTTTGACAACCCGGGTGTATGTTACTGTTCACATTCTTCCAGACTACCTGTGCATGACCTTTGACTTCCTCAATCTATCTCTAGAGACTGCCTATGGCAAACTTCTATGCGGAACAGTTTGTCTCGTGTTGGACCTCGTATCGGACCCTGGAAATTTCTCGTCCCTAGGTACTACGTTACATGACATATTTCTGTGCATATGAACTTTTGCCTAGTCTGGCTGTCCCTTGTGAGTTTTCCTGCACAAGTTATTTGGATTGATTGCCTGCATATGATTTATGGTCTGGACTGTACTGCTGTCATTTAATAAATCCACCATTGTTTAAACTCTGTCTGGTTGTTTGGGATTCTGCACCATTACAGCTATAGATCACAAGGATAACACAGGATTATCTATCTACTATAATCTTCACTATTATTGCACTCTTATTGCAGGTGTCTGGTTTCACCAGCTGCTAAAAGATAAATGGCTTCAGGTTTTATTTCCTGTTAAACAGCCTCATACACTTACTGAATGTGTTTTATCCACTTCTATGCAGCTAGCTTGTGGATATTTTTACAATATGCAGATGTATTCTCATACAAATATGTTTGGTGAGGTTGTCCCACTTATAGCCTCTCATAGGTTGCAAGATTCCAAAATCACAAGAGTGGTAATAAACGCTTGATTATGCCACCTCTTGGCTATTTTCAAACCACAACTATAAATTTATTTTCTTTTTATATATTCACTAGGTAAATATTTACAATGCAATCATTATTTCTTTCCAGATATCCCGCATGGTTGGATCCCAGCATAATATGTCTGAGAGACATGATTAGACTTGGAAGTAATTGGACAGCACAGTGACTAGTCTTGCTACCATGGAAAGCTAAGGTGTGGGTTCAGATCCCACATGGATACTGAAACAAAAACATGTTTCTATATGCAGACAATTAGTAGGAACTTCTACAGATGATTTAACCTTTGTCTGCTTTGTCCAATAAAGTCCTCCAATAGAGAGGCATCATCTGGCCTCTAGGGTGTATGAAGTTCCACTTTTAGGTGGCTCAGATTAACACCAGATTGCTATAACTGTCTCCTCAACTTCTCCCAATTAATTCCCCTGTATTAGATATATGGTCATTATGGGTAATTTTTCTATAATTCTCTATAGAGGAACCACAGTTTCCAGGGCAAGATGTTCCTCTACAGCCAGCTACATTCCTGGAAATGACTTGCCTGAGGTCACACTAGTACTGGAAGCTTTAGTTGCTGGGCATTGAGAAGTTACCTACAGTAAGCTTGTTCAGTCAATCCAGTCCTTGGACCAGGAGACCACTGATGGAATGGCTCAGACTTCACTTCTAGGGGGCCCAGGGATTTTTAAGTGGATTTCTGCCACTCAGCTCTGTTGTCACTGGATTATAAGGCACCTCATAAGGCCCCGGTTTTTAACAAATTGTTTAAGCAGATTTTTCCTTTCTGGCAGGAACAGGAGCTGGCATGACTGTTGCTCCCAAAAATGGATATGTCTATTGCTAAACTATCCAGGAGGTGCATAATGCCTTCAGAGGATGGTTCAAAGTTCAAAGAACAAATGGATAGGAGAGCTAAGTGTGCCTTGACAACGAGTTCCTAGGCTTCTGTTGCCCAAGCGTTAATCAGCCTTGTCCAATATTGCACCATCAGTGCCCTGCACAAGGTCCTTGGAGACCTGCTCCATGGGAGATTACTTACTCAGAGGGGAACCAGAACCATGCTACCAGTGGAAAGTAGCTGGACTTCTTCTACCAGGAAAATACCAGTTAGAGGTTTCCCCTCCATTTTTCTTTCCAACTCGGAAGGCAATATTTCAGATAGTGTAATACATTTTCCACCTCAAGAGCAAATGGGAATGCTAAAGTAGCTGGATTATATGCAAGTATGTTCCACTACTAACAGGGATTGTCGACCTGAAAGCCCTCCTCTAATGCTTTATGCCCATTAGAGAACAGCACTTCAACAGGTTGGTCAAAAGCTTAATCTTCTTATGGCAGAGAGAAAATTCAGCTTCTTCAGGCAATCCAGTCAGGACCAGGAGATCGCCCAGTGGGATAATAGCGACACCACTTCTAGGGGGTCATGGGCCTTTTAAGTAGATGATGGTCTCTCAGCTCTGATACCATCTCAATCCGGTCAAAGGACTTGGAAATTGACCAGAGGGAGAATAGACACTTCTTCTAGGGGTCCAAGGAACTTAACAGCCTTATCAGCTTGTACATCTACTTAATGTAGTCAAAAGACTTGGACACGGTCCAGATAATGAAGAGATGCCACCTTTGTGTGGCCAAAAGCATTTAAGATGGGCGATGCCCACTTATCACTAATGTCTACTTAATCCAGTCATAGGACTTGGAGACAGTCTAGAGGGTAAAGACGTGCCATGTTTAAAAAAAAACTAATGTTTTCAAAAGGAATAATTTATGTCCGCTTTAACTTAGATGCCCCACTTTAGGATAACTTAAATCCTTCAAAGTGAATGATACCCTCAGATCGCATGTCTACCTAAACCAGTCACTGGACTAAGACACAGTCCAGGTGGTAAAAAGTGATGACATCTTTACATTGTCATGGTCATTTAAAGTCGACTTGGAGATAGACTAGAAGGTGAAGAGATGCCACCTTTCTGTGGCCAAGTGCCATCAAAGTCATTGATGCCCTCTCGTTGCTAAGATCTACTTAATCCAATCTGTGGATTTGAAAACAGCCCACAGGTTCTGGCCGACAGTTTGAGGGGAACTTGTCACTATGAAAATGCAAAATAATCTGGAGGCAGCATGTTATAGAGTAGGAGGAGCTAAGAAGACTGGTATATAGTTTTATTGGAAAAGATTCAGTAAAACTTATATTTGATTCAGACTATGACAAACAAACAAAGATAGAATTCACACTGTGACATAACAAGAACAATCCAGACACAAAATAAGAAGGACTATGACTAAGACACGTACAGACTCCAAGCAGTTCAAAGCAAGACAGACATGAAAGTTGCTCAACCAGGACAGGTTGTAGCACTCCAGAGATATCCCCCAAACTGACACAGAACTCATAGCAGACTTAACAAATTCAATAGGTGAACAGATACAGACACACACAGCAAGGAAAAGATTAGCCCTTGCAATACAAGACTGAGGAGGAGTAAAAATACATAGGCACAATAAATAGCTCAATGGCTTTACTAATTTTTTTAATTACATGCAATTATAAAAGTATTTAGATTCAAGTGCTGATTCGAAAAATGTAGAATATATTTTGTTGATTTTAAGTATTAATTTCTAAACCACTCAAGACCACTCGGAGATTACAAGGAATATTATCACTAACTCCAAATTCAAACCTAATAAAAATGGTTGATGCATTACCCAGTTCTAGGTCAAGTTTTACAGTGCCATGTATAGCGTTCTATATATGTTCTACATCGCAGAGTGCCATGGGCCTGTGATATTGTTTTACAGTGTCAGCTGCCAGTAATATGGTCAAAAACACTTCTCAAATCAAATTGTTTGCTACAGTCTCCTCAAATAGCTGACTGGATCCGCAGATCTGATATTTATGACCTATCCTAAGGATAGGTCATCAATATAAAAATCTCAGAAAACCCCTTTAACCATGCAAGATAAATATTTTTCTATTTTAAATTCTCAGATGCAGCTATACCAACTATGTTTATGTTATTGTTTATTTACAGCATTTTTACTGGGAAAAAGTGTGAAAAGGGGTGATTTGAGTTTTGAATATTTTTTTTTTTAAATTTAAAAAAAAATTCTTAAAGTTTCCCTCTTTTAATTTTTAGTCTCCCCTATGGGACTTTAACATGAGATTGTTTGATTGCCTATACCATTGACTGCAATAGTTTACTATTGCAGTCTATGTGATATCTGCTAGCTTCCTATTAAGCCATGCTGCAAGTAGATTTCTATGGGAGGCCTGGGTGACTCCAGAAGGTCCCAGGCTTCCTTGGCAACTGGTCAGAAACATGTGATTTTGCTGAGGGAGTTCAATCGGAGGACAGAACGATCCCCCTCCCTCTGTCTAACTGCTCAAATGTCATGGTTACTATTGACTGATGGGTTAAACATCTGAGATCAGGATTGTCTCCAATCACGCATACTGCTGTACAACACAGCAGTCGCCAGTAGGCTGTGTGCCCATTCAAGTCCTGTGTGCGCACCATGTTTAAAGCTCCAGCATCTGCAGTACATGTATAGCGGATTTCACCAAGCGGTTAAAGTGTCTGATAATTAGAATTTAATAATCGACCTTGGAAGTGAGTACAGAAACCACCAGAAGTTATATTTGCATACCTAGAAATTTTTAAGACATGGCAAGAAAATTATCAAAATTATCAAAAACTTGTCACATGACTGAAGATTGCCATTAGTCCATGGATTTCAACAGACAGAACTATTTAGAATTAGTGCTCCCAAGTGTAACCAAAGTGTCACCACTCAATGTACTGTTCTATAATTACACGCTGTAAAAAATGAAAGTCTTAAGAAGCTTTCAATGATCAGTCAAAGAGAAAAAGAATGAAATACAATGTGTTGGCTGTGGCTGTGGAACACTTTGATTGGAAGCGTGTTAATTCGAAACTACACAGTTGACAAACATTACAAGAATCCGAAAGGAAATATAGTAGGTAATCTGAAATGCTGAGCCTTGTAAAAGAGTAGTGGAGGAGAGGCTGACTCAAATAGGGAGAATGAAGAATTCAGAAGATGTGGTAGGAGTTGTGAGATATGTGCAGTGTACATGAACATTATCCATATGCCATCTGGGCTTTTTATAATCTGTGAACAGGAAAGACTAAAATTAGATTAGATTAGATTCAACTTTATTGTCATTGTGCAAGTACAATACTGTACATAGTCAATGAAACACCGGTGATATCCAGCTAGATAATAAAAGACTACTTTACAATATAATTTAAAAGGTCAAATGCATATTCAACAGTATCACAGCATCATGAAATAAAAAAACTCTTCTGTAGTCTTTGTGCGGCACAGATAACATCTATAAAGCCTACCTGATGGCAAAAATTTGAACAGGCCACTCAAACATTGCATCTGGTACAAACAATCAATTAGGGGTAACTGCACCCCTATAATACGTTGTGTCATTTTTACCACACAATGGAGCAACTTGCGATTATACAGTATATACAGCAATTACCATACCAAGCAGCAATGCACTTAGTTAATATGCTTTCGATAGTGGAATGCTAAAAGTCTACTAATATCTTGGTCTTGTCGGTGTTCTCGGAAGGGTGGGTCTATAAATAGCTACCAATCAAATTCATCCATTTTTTATGTCCGTTTTTAACGGACAAGAAAAACTGATGCAAAACAGACATTAAAAACGGACACACGGCCAGAAAATGGATGCACACACTGATGCAAAATGGCCATGAAAAACTGAGTGTGTAGCCTTAAACTGGCCTTTTTTAAACCACTTAAAAAATCTGCTGACAGATGCTCTTTAATTACTGAATTACAACTGAAAACAGGGACACAATCCTAAATACAAAAAGGGACTCAGTACACAACCCTGCGGAACGCCAGTACTCAATGTCAGCAACCTTTGATGTATGGACTCTATTAGTCAGTAAATTCCAAATCCACCTGCACAAAAATTGATCTACCCAAGATGCATAAACTTAGTAACTAACTTAATAGATACCACAGTATTAAATGCTGAATTAAAGTCAATTAACAATATTTTCGCATACATGTCCTGTTGTTCTAAGTGAGACAAAGTGGTGTGTAAAACCTGCATCTTCAGTCGATCTATTTTGCCAATAAGCAAATTGATATGGATCCAATGTAATTGGCAATTTTGATTCAAAATAAAAAAGAACTAACTGGTCTAAACATTTAGCAACAATTGAAGTTAAAGCTACAGTATTGGGCAATAGTGCTTAAACTTTCAAACTAAAAAGAAACAATAGATTGGGCCAGGGATAAATTAAAAATGTCTGCAAACACACCCGCCAATTGCGTGGCACAAGTTTGTAATACCCGACCAGGAATCCCATCAGGACCTGCTGCTTTCCTTACATCCACCTCCTTTAATACTCCCTCCACATCAGTCGCAGAGAATTGAATATACTTCTCACTCCCAAAAGATTCTGTTTTATAATCAGCTTGAATATTATCCCTATTTTATCCTTATCATAATGGACATAAAAATGATTGAACTCATCTGGTGTGAAAGAACAGCTTGAGAAGCCCACTGTCTTTGGTTTGGTTAAAATTTGCTAGTAGACTTATTCGCTGGGACATCAGACGGGAGTTGTTGGACTCAAGGTATTCATCAACCTTCAACCTATAGCAGTAATTAACTTTCTTACTATATGCCACCTGCTCCACCAACCTAAAAACAGCATCCCTAGCCCTAAGTAGTTGGCATACTTCACCTTTCATCAATGGTTTCTGGTTAGGGAAATGCATGACTATACTACATTTAGATATACATCTACATACTGTAATTCATACACAGAAGCATATCCCATTCTGCCTTTCTGAAATTAAAATTGGCCATAGCTCATTGACCTCAGTGTCGGGGTAAATGCTCAATCTGGTCAATGCAGTACACATACATGAAAGAGATGATCTGGACATTTGTGTGGTTTAACCTATTGCTGAGCCATCACATATTTCTTTATACTATGATTTGAATAAGTAAATTATCATATACACAGGCAAACATGGGCTATGACTATCAGTGTAAGTTTATAACCGAACAGTGGAATGGTGAGGCCCAGGATTGGGCAATAGACTGGCATGCCGCATGGTTTTATTTCAATGTGCTTGTTCATACTTTGGTTTTATAGCTTTGCTGTCTGTAATTATATATATTTTTTATTATATATTAATCATTACAGTTATTTAATTGGTCATTGCACACAACCAATATGCTCCAAAAAAAGGCAACAAGGTGAAACACAGGCTTGAGCTATAAACTAGTGTACTTGCTGTATGATCTTATTCTAATGAACTTGTTCATGCTTTACTTTTATGGGTATAACTGAAACCTTTTTATACACTATCTGTACAGAGATACTCCACATTATATCATATATATCTTTATATCATATATATCTTAAAGGGGTTGTCTGCTTTTTACTGTTTTTACCTATCCTCAGGATAGGCCATCAATATCAGATCGGCGAGGACAGACTTCCGGGACCCCTACCGATCAGCTGTTTGAAGAGAAGGCAGTGTTTGGCTGACATTTATCTAATGTGTATGGCCAGGTATATTCTTCATTCTACCATATCTCTATTTACTGCATAGTTATATGTTATCTATTGATGTTTGGAAATGTCTCCAATTCCCCAAAAACTTCAGATTCCAACAAACCCAAAACTTTTGTGATTCGATCCATACAAGAATGCTCAGAATGGCATCCACAAGGCAAGAAAGATGGAGAAGGAGGATCACATGACCCTGAGTTGTGCCCATAATGACTTCCAGTCAGCCTCAGCCAATCAGGAGAGGCGACATTGACATGTCATGGGCACTATATAAAATCTCAAGTAGGGAATCCATCTATTTATTGGTGTGACTGGATGTCTTGAAGAGAGAGAGAGCAAATACAGCCTATACAGGCTTTACACAAAATACATCTACTTTAGGGTCACACAGGGACAGTTTTAAGGAAGATAATATCTACTGTAGTAAGGCTACATTCACATGACCATAGTGTTTTACGGTTCCGCAAATTGTGGAGCCGCAAAACATGCATACCGACCCATGTGCATTCTGCAATTTGCAGACCGCATATGGCTGCTACCATCATCAAAAATTAATAGGACATGCTCTATATTTTTGTGGGGCCGCGGAACGGAACTACAGATAAAAGTGCGTAACAGATGGGGACCCATTCATATGGTCGTGTGAATGAGTCCATAGATATATTTCATAAACTGATTGACAGTTTTAGCTAGGGACAGGACAGGGTCAGTGTAGAGTAGTGTGTGTCGCTAGGCTGCAGCAATTTCCATCGACTGAGGATCTGCTTGCACTGCTTTGTAAATCTATAGTACTCAATTTTTTCTAAATATGTATCAGCCAGCTATCAGCCCAAATGACACAAAAAATAATAATAATTGCAGACAGAACATTTCTATAATAGTAATTCTGGTGCTTATAGCATACTGGCTGATATATGTTTCTGAGTCATAGTTGCACTGGACTCATACTTTTAATCATATTGCAAGAATTTCTTAGTAAAATTCTGTTGATCACAGACTAGTGTAGCTGACCTGATGTATTTACCTGCATCACAGTCACCATACACCAGGGATCAGCAACCACTCCTAGCATCGAAACTTTCTTGGCTGTTCTTGTAGCTCCCATGGAAGTGAAAGGAGGATTCTGAGAGTTGTAGTTTCAGAACAGCTGGAGGTTGCTAATCTCTGCCATACACTCTATCAGTGGTGCATCTTGGTTTTGTGCTGCCCTAGGCGAGACTAAACTCGGGCACCCCTCTAATATAAATGTGACCCACCCCTTCCTGTCAAGGCCAAACCCCTTCCTCTCTAAACCCCACCCTTCCTATGTGCCATCCACAGATCCCCCCTAAACAGTGCCATACACAGATCCCCCCTAAACAGTGCCATACACATATCCCCCTCCCCTAAACAGTGCCATCCACAAATCCCCCTCCCCTAAACAGTGCCATCCACAGATCCCCCTCACCTAAGCAGTGCCATCCACAGATCCCCCTCCCCTAAGCAGTGCCATCCACAGATCCCCCCCCTAAACAGTGCCATCCACAGATCCCCCTCCCCTAAACAGTGCCATCCACAGATCCCCCTCCCCTAAACAGTGCCATCCACAGATCCCCCTCCCCTAAACAGTGCCATCCACAGATCCCCCTCCCCTAAACAGTGCCATCCACAGATCCCCCTCCCCGACGCTCACAGGAGTACATTTATAAACTGTAATCAGTAACTTTAACTTTAATCATCGCTGATCTCTTTACTTGGATACCTTACTCTTAGCTCCGGTAACAGCAGGCAGTGCGGGTGGCGCTCTCTCTCTCATGTGCCTGCGCTGCCTAGTGGGAGGAGCAGGCGCATGACGTCAGTGAGTGAGCGCCGCCCGCACTGCCTGCTGTTACCGGAGCTAAGAGTAAGGTATCCAAGTAAAGAGATCAGCGATGATTAAAGTTAAAGTTACTGATTACAGTTTATAAATGTACTCCTGTGTGCAGCGTGGCCCTGTATATTCTAACCCCCAGGCAAGCGTCCCTGTCACCATGGGAACGCCTGGGGGTTAGAATATACCATCGGATCTGAGTATACCGGCGTATAAGACGGATGAGACAAGGGGCAAACAAGGCTTTTTGCCGCCCCATTGGCAAGTGCCGCCCTAGGCAAATGCCTTGTTTGCCTCGTGATAGATACGCCACTGCACTCTAGTAAATTCTGTTTAATTGCACATTATTTTTCCTAAGAAAATTGTTGAAAATGTTATCACATATCATAGTTCCATTTATCACAGATTGCTGTACCTGACATGATGTTCTGTGTCACTCACTGTTATTTTGTAGTTTAGTTGCAATTTTTTTCTTTAAAAAAAGTGCTGAATATTTTATTTAAAAAAAATCCATTTATCATGGAACCTGATGTGTATCATTGTACCTGATGTGTTGTACTCCGTCTCCCACTATTATATTGTAGTAGACTCTGTCTAACGATACAGTGTGACTTGTGAATGTCTGGAAAAAGTCAAAGTAGCAGTGGGCAGAGTAATGGAAAATGAAAGACCCATGCCACGTCATCCACCAGCGAGAATCTGGTTGGCTGTACTGCAAGCAGCAACACAGTCAGCAACAGCCAACTGGGTAGTAGTAGGAGGCCACTGGTTTCCCTCGGTTGGCATCCGATTAATATTGAAGGGGATGACACTGTGGACTGGATGGCTTGCTCATCATCTCAGTTACAGCAGTATGATGGTGATGTTACCTCCGAATCTGACAACATGCCTTTGAGCTAGGATTCAGTGCATTCCTCCTGTATCTTCTCGTGGCCCGAGACAAACCTTTCATTGCCATCATTTTGATCTTCACTGTCCCCTCCTAGTGGGGCACCTTCTTTTCTCCTAAGAAGGGGTAACACCTCGGGTATTATGGAAGATATTCAAGATAGCCTTCCTGTTTTTGAGTTATGTGAGTCATCATGTAGTCTGCCTAGAGGAGGAGGTTCTGAAGAAGGACCTAATGACTGAAATGCATAGCTGTGTTGGTAGTGGTAGCAATGGAACTCGCAATCATGCTGATGGTGGTCGTAGTGATGGTTGTAATAGCACATTAGGCAAATATCGAGGTTGGAATCGGCATTGCTGGCGCAAGAATGCTCATGACATATCACAATCTGAGAAAAGTGGTGGGGATGATGTCAATGATGATGTGTGTTAGACAGGAACTGGGAGCTGGATCAGGGCGATGAGGTGGTGGTGACATCAGAGAAAGAAGGTGGGGCAGCAATCATATGGCCAAAGCACAAAAAAAACCTGCTTGGGCAGAACCACTTCGGGGTCCGCAATTCCGATCCCGAAAAAAATAGAACATGTCCTATACTTTTCCGAAATTGCAGACAAGAATAGGCATTTTCTATTAGGTGCCGGCGATGTGCGGTCCGCAAAATGCAGAACGCACATTGCCGGCGTCCGTGTTTTGCGGATCTGTGGATCCGCAAAACACAAACGGATGTGTGAATAGACCCTAATGGAATGTGTGGGCAGGAAACAACAATACACTGCCACTACTACCCCTACATCAGACATCTCCTGCTTTGTTTGTCAGGTTCCATACTGTACTGCTGCTACTGAACCTGTTTCCACTACTACTATTCCTACACAGCCACACGTCTCCTGTCTTGTCCATCAGGTTCCATACTGTAATGCTATCGCTGCTCCATAATAAGCAATAATTTTTCACAACCATTGTAAAAACAAAAGTTATTGCTTCTTAACTTTCCTGGAACTCAGGAACACTGACACCAGCACATGTATGTGTGGCAATGGAAGTGGTGGATATAGAATACAGATATATGTATTGAAATGATCACTAACTTTTTATAACATTTTGCATACATCAATAGTACAAGCAATCATAAGAAATTCTGTAATATATCTTACCAGAGATAAAGGTCTAGTTCTCATGTTAAATGCCTTGGTCTTTGAAATTTACTTTGAATCTGTCTAGGATGGGAGAACCTCATAGAAAGATCATATTACACATGTCAATACAAGTCTATGGAGAGGGAGGAAACAGGAGTGAGCAGGAACTCAGAGACAGGCACAGCTAAAGAGACTGCTACAGCTAAGCATAACGTTTAGCCCAAGTGCTTTATTTACAACCATATAGTTGTGAATAAAGTCAGTACTAGTGATGAGCGGCAGGGGTCATATTCGAATTCGCGATATTTCGCAGAATATTCGCAAATTCGAATATTCGTTATATTCAACGATTTTTTACTCGAAAAATCGGCAAGGTAATGATCGTGTAATATGCGAATTTTCGTAATGCAAATTTTTATTGAGAATTTTTCAACTTACAACTATTAGACAATGAAGATTATAGCACTATATTAGCTAAATTGCTCTATATTCGTTTTTTTTCTCGAATATTCGCTATACTGCTATAACTTAGTTTTTTTGAATATTCGTAATATTCTAAAACAAGAATATATAGCAATATAGTGAATATTCGAAGAAAAAAAAAAAGAATATAGAGCAATTTAGCTAATATAGTGCTATAATCTTCTTTGTTTTATAGTAAGTTGAAAAATTCGCAATAAAAATTCGAATTACGAAAATTCGCAAACAACACTACTCCCAAAGTCAAATATACTGCAGCCTTCTCATTGGCCCACAAGCTAGAAGCAGGGAGGGATCATGTGTACTGATTAAAAGAAAAATCGAATATTCGAAATTATGAATATATATCACTATATTCGAAATATTCGCGAATTTTCGAAGTACCTATATTCGCGATAAAAATTCGAAATTCGAATATTCGTGATCAACACTAGTTAGTACCTCTCTGTAATATAGTCCATAATCTTGGGTCTGCTTCTGAGTGAGTAACAGAAGGTTAAGAAGAGTTAAGAAGCAGATTCTCCTCTAGTTTCTGTATGCAGTAGATGTGAGCCCGTCTCCACCTACCAGATCTGGGAAAACTGTAAATTAGACAATCAGTATGCATGGGAAAAACCTGAGAGACAAGTCATATACTGTAGTGGGCAGGAATAGTGTTATTTCTCAAGTACACACAGTACTACCGATTAATGCAAAGTTTGTTGTAAGGTCAGGTATGCGTTAACATAATACCAAATATGTTGTTACTCCCCAAAAAGGATAGTTTTTGAACTGCTTGTTCAAAAGAAGCTTTTTCTAGGCAGGGTTGTACCTAGCCTTTCTGCTGCCTGAGGTGAAAATTGAAAAAGCGCTCAAAGTGGATTGGCAACCATTCTGATCACTTAATGAACTAGCATCACATCTATCATCCAAACAGACTGAATATTTTTGGGAAACAATTTGTGTATTGTTCCCCATTTTTCAAGAAGTCAAAGTCTACAGCACGATCAACAAAGGTTTTAATTTACACCTAGCATTTTTTGTATTCAGCCAAGACCTGGCACTTTATGTATCCAGCATAAGTCTATATATCTATGTACTCAGCATGTTTATGTACCCAGCACCATATTGAGCACCTGGCACTTTATGAATTCAGCGTTTATGTATTCAGCGTATATATATTTGATGTATTCAGCATTGATGGAAATTATGTATAATTGTATTTATTACACGCTATACAACAGATCCACATCCAGCCAAGCCTAGCGGAAAACACGCTATATTCTAGTATACTCAGCTTATACCCAGCTAGCACTAGGCACCTTATGGTGATCAGCAAATAAATCCTAGTGTAGATTTCCAACATTTAAAGAGGATCCCCCCACCTCTATTTGTTTTTACCTCTATTTTTGTCACTCTTTTACACCATTGTATTCCAAACAACATATTTGTAATTTTTTAATATTTTTAATATTTTCAAGATTATAAAATAAAAATACACAATTTTATTATCATTGTTTCCAAACGTATTCCGTGCAGCAACTAGTGGGAGTGTGTCTCTCATACTTACCTATAATTTTATTCTTTTGCATCTAACGGGTTTCGGGTGTGCCGATGATAGAGCACCTCATTCCATATTACTGAACTGGTGAGCCACTGTATAAGTATTCTATTCGACAGTCCTAGGAGACCTTAGAGTGTCATACACAACATTTCATTGGAATCTGAGCATTTTAGCATTTTTTATCTGGGTTGAATTAATTAGTATTCAATCTGTGACCAATTCGTTCATATCGTACCTGGAATTAATTTCAAGAAATTTCCTCATCTCTAGTCTCTATGTGGTCCTACATAGATGCCAACTGTCACATACAGAGCAGTGTTTTGCAGTCAAAAATGAAATTGCCAAAGATGAATTCCAGAATCTCTATTACTGCTAATTGTTAGCTGCATTAACGTGTAGTAATTAATGCTGCTGTATGGAACACAGTTATAGGGACACAGTTATTAAGACCAGCGTTTTAGACACAGGTCTTAATAAACTCCTGCACTGGCGGTGGATCGGTTGCAGTTATGTAGAGGTGCTGGCCTCTACATAATGTCGGCGGATCCACCGCCGCTTCTAAATGTAAGCCAGCTTCATAGCTGTCTTACATTTAGACCATTTTCTATGCCTACAACAGGTGTAGAAAATGGTAATTGAGACGGGCCTGCTGGCCTGTCCCCTTAACCGCCCACTCCACGCCCACTTTTTTAGACCTGGCGCGAGCGGGGGAAAAGTCACAGATTGTGGCGCAAAGGACCTTTGTGCTGCAATCTGCGCCAGAAATACACTTAATATAGGTGTATTTCTTTTTAGTAAATGACCCCTTTAGTATTTGAACGAATGTTTATTCCCGATAACTGGTCTGATCAAAGGACCATTAAAAATGCAGTGTTTTGAATGAAAATCTTACAGTACTAAAAGTACAATACTGAATATATCTTCACAAATGAATCCCCTGCTAATTTTTGCATACAGTATAGATAGAATCTGGATAAATCTATAAACACATTAGCACAACCTGTACCCAGTAACTGCATTTATACCTGCATTCATAATTCTGGCTTCAGAGCTACAATCCCCAGGCATTTTCTGCTTGAACAACATCTCTACATTGCTTGCTGTGGTCATTTTCATTCTAGAAAGTGTCATCTTTTTAGAACGGCATTATAGAAGCTCAGCTAAGCTGTTAGAGGTATGGCTCCCACCGAGCCTGTTCAATGAGTCTAATGACAAGCAGCAGACAAAAATACAGGTTGATATGACTCAGGTTTGGCTTACAATTATTAAATGTGTTTACACAGGTATTCTGCTTTTCACATAAATTAGGACCTATATATAAACTGTAGAATTAGTTTAATGGTTAGCTCATTGAAATAAAATATTACATTTTGATGTAGCTGTCATTTTTAAGGCATCAAATCACAATTCACAATGTCAACTTTATTATTGTAACATGAAAGGGAATGAAGAGAGAGAATTCTTTACTTTGCATTCTTATGAATTATTCTACAATAAGTAATTTTTTGGAAACTTGCATTTTCAAGTTTAAGTAACAATGCCTAGTACCCCTAGTTTCTCAACTTATCATGCCAAGTACCCCTAGTAACAAGAAATTACAACCAAGTACCCCCAAAAAGAGATCAGCAATTTTAACAAAATAAGGCTACTCTCACGCCGCTGTCAGAGGCTCTCTTCTGAGCATGGCTATTCTGGATGGCTATTACAATTTAAATTACACTCTATGCTACCAAACATACAGGAGAATACAGAACTGCATGCCTATTATAGGAGAGAGGTAAAAAAGAAAAAAGAAAAAAATCACCAAATGGCGCCTACCGCTATTCAAATGTAGTAGGTGATACAGTGTAAAAAATCTGAAAAAGTATTTATATAGATGTATGTATACCAGCTGCTATGTTTATAAATTAAAAGCCCCTATGGGGCTACAGAGAGCAGTTAGTATATATAAGGTAAAATACATAAAAACATGAAGTAAAAGGTGAAATAACACCAAAACTCACTTCACCAGGGAGGGGTGTAGAGGGATAAAGCTTAAGACACCCAATACAACCACCTCCCTCGCCTGGTTCGTATGTAGAATAGTTGGAAAATACGGCAGTCCACACCGAGGGTCTTCTGGTATAATCCCTTTAATAGGTAAATAAATCAGGTGGGCTCAACGCGTTTCGGGGTTATATAAACCCCTTCCTCAGGAGCTGAGTAAGTAATAGGCTTATTACTTACTCAGCTCCTGAGGAAGAAGTATTTTCCAACTATTCTACATACGAACCAGGCGAGGGAGGTGGTTGTATTGGGTGTCTTAAGCTTTATCCCTCTACACCCCTCCCTGGTGAAGTGAGTTTTGGTGTTATTTCACCTTTTACTTCATGTTTTTATGTATTTTACCTTATATATACTAACTGCTCTCTGTAGCCCCATAGGGGCTTTTAATTTATAAACATAGCAGCTGGTATACATACATCTATATAAATACTTTTTCAGATTTTTTACACTGTATCACCTACTACATTTGAATAGCGGTAGGCGCCATTTGGTGATTTTTTTCTTTTTTCTTTTTTACCTCTCTCCTGTTTGACTATACTGCTCCTCTGCAGATAGTTTATCACCAAGGCTGCCCTGCTTGTTGTACTTTATTCTTCCTTGTTTAGCAGAACCTATACCTTACTATCCATACATTTTTTTTCCCCATTCCACTGTGTTCCTCTACCTCTGGCGCCCTGTGTGTTCATCCCATATCTCCTATCCTAGGAGTACAGGATTAACCCTCTCTTTTTTCTCCCTACCTTGATGCCTATTATAGCTAGTGATGTCTCCTCAATGTAGACAGCCTCTTTCCTCTTCTCCATTTGGCCAAGACGCCCAGCCACATCTTATCTGCAGAGTTTGCCACACAGACATCTTAGGTTCCTCACTTTTCCATCATCCTTCCCATCTTTTCAATACAAACTCCCGATCCTGGTTACCCCATAGTGTCATCCTGTTTCCACTCTGGTAATGGTCCCCAATGCCACAGAATACCAACTTCAGAAATAGATAGTCCCCCTGAAAATACTAGTTGCACACATACTGTCATTTCAATAATTATTGCCAAACAGTGCCCTCAAAATTAACTGCCCAGCAAATATTGACCCTGATGGTGATAGTGCCACAAACATAGGGGGAAAATTTGAAGTCAGTTTTGCTTGAGTCTGCATTGGAGTACTTTATGCCACATTTGCTACATCAAATGTCTCATGTTACTTGATAAATCTGTCTTATCCTTAAACTTAACACTTTTGTCTAGTAAAGCTACTCCAGATTTCCTACTCCACCCTCCTCCTGGAGTGAGATTGCGACTTTAAAAAAAAAAAAGGTACAAATGATAAATCTGTAGTGAAACTCATTAAAATAGCTAATCACACTTTTCCACCCACATTACAAAACTGGGGTGAGTGGTGTAAAAATGCAAAAAGTCACAAAATATTGGGCAAGCAAGTGCAAATAAGTTGCAAAATCTTGCACAATCACTTAAATGTTGCACAAGCAAGTGAAAAAAGGTGCAAATGCCCTATTTCTGTAACTATGACGCTAGAATTCTGGAGTGAAGGTTTGATAAATCAGTGCCACAGTGTCCACCCAAAATAATTGTGCACAGCTGATACCATGCCAGGCACCGTCGCTAATAATAGTGTCCCCTAAAGTGTTCCCAATAGTAATAATTTTCCCCCAACATACCTCCATTAGTAGTAGTAGTCTCCATAGTGTCCTAAGTAGCAATAATGCTCCTATAGTGCCCTGGTTGTAGTAAAGCTCACCACAATGCTCACAGAAGTAAAAAAACCACAATAATGCCCCGAGTAGAAAAATGATCCATCTATATTGCCCCCAGTAGTAATAATGCCTGTCTACAGTGCCCCCACTAGTATTAAAGCCCACCAAGATGCCCCTTAGTGGTGTTAAAGCCCCTATGATGTGCCCATTAGTAAATATTTCCTCTTAAAGTACCCCCAATAGCAATACATTCCACCTATATTACCCCTAGAAGCACTGGTGCCCCAGTAGCAATAAAGCCCACCACAGTGCCCTCAACTTGTAATAAAACCCCCACAGGGTGCCCCAGCTAAAAAAAAATACTCCTATTATTAGTAATGCCCCCTGTAGTGTTCCCCAGTAATAATAAAGCCCACCAAAGTGCCCCCTAGTAGTAATAAGGCTCCCATAGTGTCTCCCAGTGGTATTAAAGACACCCTATAGTGGCCCAACAGTATACTCCCCAAAAGTGGTAAAGGAAAATAAAAAAAATAAAAAAAAATAACCTCCGTCCCATTTTATGCTGCTGTCTGCGATGCAACTCAGAACACAAGCCTCTGCCAGTCTGCATCCTGAGCTGTTTGTGTCTTGGCTCAGGTGCTCACAATGACAATGATGTCATTGTGCCGCCTGTGCCATCTTTGCAGGATGCTAGGGAAATCTTGTGCACCCCTTCACCCTGCACCGTGTATCCCTTGGGGTATGCATACGGCACATTGAAAAACAGTGGTCTTGCATTTCTTTTTAAAGAACCTCTTTTTTCCAGGAATTTTGGTATGGGTCAAAGGTACTCTTAAGCAAGCGGGTTTTCCCTGGCTTTTTGTTTGAATACTACTCTACTTTAGGAGATCAGAGAGGTGACAGATGCATCGAAGCAAGCAAGTGCCCTTTCACTACATGATAGGAAGCAGAGCAGTCATGTGCCATTCCTACACATGTCACTACTGAGGCCATTGACTGACTGTAGATAACAACGCACTTCATGTCCGTCAGTGATGTGAAAAGGCAGGGACAGGAGCCGCAGCACTGGAAAGGCTCAATAGAACAACTCTGACCCACAAGAATGAAAGGTGGTTTTAGGGATTAGCGAATCGACTTCGGATGAAACATCCAAAGTCAAATTGTATAAAACTTTGTTAGAATACTGTACGGAGTGTGCGCTCCGTACAGTATTAGAATGTATTGGCTCCTATGAGCCGAAGTTATTACTTTGCGAAGTCTCTCAAGACTTTGTGTAATGAGATCTACTGGTACAGAAACAGTGTGGGAACACAAAAATAAGTTTTCTGTGGCCCCACATGATAAGGGAATAACTAAATAATCTGTGGGGTCCGCTGGGAACCCACCAATCCCGAGAAAACGGGTCCCATGTTCCCATCCTGATGGATCAGCATTCCCCCTGCCTCTCCATCTAGATGTTGTGATTTAAGAAGAAAAACTTCTAACCCCTGTTCTTACTTTCTATTGTCTTCTTTATGTCAGGAAGTGAAAGCCTTCCTTGGATCCAAAAATCTGTGCAGAATATAAATGAACATCTTTAATGAAGACTGTATTTGTAGGAGATTGAAAACTCCAGGTGAATAGGATGTGGGGCATTCTACTAACTATTAAGCAAATAGTTATGTCATACCAATGAAGATTTGTTCTAAACCTTAAAGAGGAGCTGTTATCACAAAATGTAGTCCAATCTGCAGGCACCGTGTTATAGAGCAGGTGGAGCTGAGGAGACTGATATATAGTTTTGTGCGAACTTGTAATTTATACATTTAAATCTCTCCTTTTTCTGATCTCAGTTGTACACAAGGAGGTATTATCAGTGATCGAATAGCATTCTCTGTCTAAGTGTGTATACAGAGTTAGCTGTTTGTCACTGATAGTTGTACACGAGGGCAGTGTTATCAATAATTAATAGCATTCTATGTGTAAGTGTGTATACAGAGCTGTGGCATACATAGAGAGATAAGGGCCCCATAGCAAGGATCAAACCAGGCTCCCCACACATGACAGAAGAGTTTCTGCCTAAACCCTTTTCAAAGACCCTTGGGCCATTTTTCCACTGCCTCATTTGCTAAAAGTTGTTCCTTTAGAAGGTAGAGTCCAGACCAAGTTTTCACCTCCAGTAGAAGAGGAGATAATTCCAACTTAGACTGGCCCCCCTCTTGCCCTGGACCCCATAGCAGTCACATGGTCTGCCGCTGTGGTAGCAACGCCTCTGATACAGAGATAGCTGTCAGTCACTGATAGTTGTATATGGGGGAGGTATTAGTGATTGCTAGAATTCTCTGTGTAAGTGTGTATACAGAGATAGCTGTCAGTCACTGATATCTGCAGACATGTCGTAGTTTTATTCCTGCCGCCTCTCAGCATGTTTGTGTCAAGGCCATGGCTATGACCGTGACTCCTGAACCGCATGCGGTTGTCAGCGGTTTTCTTTGGTTGTCAATCACAGGTGAGGGCTGTGGTATTTGCCTCACCTGTGGTTGCCGCTGGCAACAGTATGTATGTGGCAGCGTAGCAGCCTGAGCTGTGCCATTGCAGCTTGCTATGTTGTGCATGCGGTTTTGTGTGATGTGTGTATGTGTGCACTTGCTTTTTATGTTATTGTGTGCACGTCTCCTTTAAGTGGTGTTTTCCCTTCCCTGGTGTTGGAAGGGTTAATCTCCTTCCTAGTGTGTGTGTGCACTGGGTGTGTCTGACTGTGGGGTGTGGCTTCTTGGCCTATAAAGCCTCACTGCTTTTGCAGGCCTGCAGGTTGCTTCAGCCATGCTTAGCTGAAAGCAGCCTCCTGTCTTTACTACCTGCCAGTAAGAGCCACCCCTGTGGTCATAACCATAATGTCTCATTAAGTTTATTTCTAGTTATGTGTGATGTCCGTTTGATGTTTTACATGTGATTTTGTGCAGCTATGGATCTGGGTCCCTGTGTGGGGATGCGTTTGTGATCTGCACCCTGCTTACACAGGGATCCAGTCAGCAAGGCTGTGGCAGGTAGGTGGAACTCTTTGTTCACCTGCCATATCCATAGAGCTGTTTATGTCTCTCCTTTTCCAGCAGCTTGGCCGTTGAGACTCCTGCTCCTCCGTGTCTAGGAGGAGTGGGTTGTCTTACTCAGCTCCTAGTTTAGGGCCATCTTGAGGGCTAGCAGGGACTTCTAGGTTCCGGAGCATGAGCCCTCCTACCATCAAGGTTGGCTCATGTAGCTAGGAGTCAGGGTCAGGTTAGGGATGCCTTTAGGAGGTGACCTGCTCCCTAATCCTGTCTTCTTGGTCAAGCAGCCATAACATCACCGGGCTCCACACGGCTGAGGATTTCCCCCGTCCTCAGCCGTGACAGTTTGCCATGCTGCCGCCGGAACTCCGGTCCACCCCCATTATAGTCAAGGGGGCCGGAGCAGTAGTCCGGGGGCACGCGTGCACTAGCAGCAGCACGGATCCGACAGGATGTTCACCCATCGATACAGCCTGCCGGAGTTCCTTGCCGCTTGTGTGAAAGTAGCCTAAGTTTGTATACATAGATAGATGTCAGTCACTGATAGTTGTACATGGGGGGAGATGTTATCAGCTCTGTGTAAGTGTATATATAGAGATAATCACTGCTGTTGTGGGGTAACGCTTAAAACAAAATAATAATTTTTTATTGAAATATAATTAAAAGTAGGTAAAAAAGTAGAGCACAAAAGAAAAAGTACCGATGTAAACGGCAGGTGAGCTGCAACCACCGATATCAACTACATCACTCAACCAGGGAAGAAGGCGTAAAGACCACCCATACACGTAAGTGTAACTCTGGTGAGGAGGTACAGGAGGTATGGTGAACCAAAAATAGCCCCACTAGTCCACCATGCGGGTCAATCACACGTGGAGCCCACCTGGCCAAATATGGCTCAGTCTAACTCCCTCGACCCCAATAGTGGTCAATTAGTGGGTGGTTCTCCTAATTCCTAAAAGCTACACCTGTATGAGGATTGGCTGTGGTCAGCCATTGTTTGTTGGAGCTGACTAATACTACACTGTAAGACAGGAACGGTATCCCTCTCACTTATCAGATAGTTGCTCCTATAGGCTTTACCCCTGCCAATCCACAGCACGATCACCCTGCCTGTTCCCTAGCTCTAAGCGTTTCTGCTTATATTAGCGTCATCAGGAGCCGCACAGAAGCATGCACAGAGGATGATAAGAGGACTGGCTACACACATGCTGTTGGTGTGGAGCCTCCGGCACTGGTATGGGCGTGCGCGGCCGCATGCACATCTGACTTATAAACTGATTATCCACATAGAACTAGTGGTTTCAGTGGCAAGGTTTCGCTGTGGGCTACGTGGTGTGTGACTCCTTTGATCTTCTATACACTGAGGCTGTCGTCTCCATATTCCAGCAGCTGATATTGACCCTGACTGTGTTGACACCTCAGCGATTTGGCCAATAAGGTATGCGGGGGGCGGGGGGTAGTGGAACCTTCTAGTTGTCCTCTCCGCCATCCTCCTTCCGATTGGATACTCCTGACTTGTTCTTTTAAGTCAGCTGTACATGTGGCCGCGCACGGCCATACCAGTGCTAGAGGCTCCACACCAATAGCGTGTGTGTAGCCAGTCCTCTTATCATCCTCTGTGCATGCTTCTATGCGGCTCCTGATGACACTAAAATAAGCAGAATCGCTTAGAGCTAGGGAACAGGCAGGGTAATCGTCCTGTGGACAGGCATGGGTAAAGCCTATAGGAGCAACTATCTGATAAGTGAGAGGGATACTGTTCCTGTCTTACAGTGTATTATTAGTCAGCTCCAGCAAACAAAGGCTGACTTCAGACTATCCTCACACAGCTGTGGCTTTTAGGAATTAGGAGAACCACCCACTAATTGACCACTATTGGGGTCGAGGGAGTTAGACTGAGCCATATTTGGCCAGGTGGGCTCCACGTGTGATTGACCCGCATGGTGAACTAGTGGGGGCTATTTTTGGTTCCCCATACCTCCTGTACGTGTGTGGGTAGTCTTTATGACTACTTTCCCGGTTGAGTGATGTAGTTGATATCGGTGGTGGCAGCTCACCTGCCATTTACATTGGTACTTTTTCTTTTGTGTTTTGTTCCTACCTACTTTTAATTATATTTCAATAAAGAATTATTATTTTGTTTTAAGCGTTACCCCACACTAGCAGTGAATTTCTTTTGATTGTGGGACGCTCAAGTACCTATCGATATAGCCGTGAATTACGCTGTATACAGAGATAGCTGTCAGTCACTGATAGTTATACACAGGGAAGGTATTATCAGTGATCGATACTATTCTCTGTGTAAGTGTGTATACATAGATAGCTGTCAGTCACTGATAGTTGTACATGGGGGAGGTGTTATCAATGATTAATAGTATTCTCTGTGTAAGTGTGTATACAGAGATAGCAGTCAGTCACTGATAGTTGTACACAGGGGAGGTGTTATCAGTGATTGATAGCATTCTCTGTTCAAGTGTGTATACAGATATAGCTGTCAGTCACGAATAACACCTCCCCGATAAACAATGAAATCAGAAATAGAGATATAAATTTATAAATACAAGTTATACTAATTCTGATCCCACAAAACTATATATCATTCTGCTCAGCTCCTCCTGCTCTATTACATGCTGCCTGCAGATTGCATTTCATTTCATGAGAACAGGTCCCCTTTAATGTACTGTTTTGCAATTTAGTTTAATTTAAAATGAACATGAATTGTGAAGAAATATGCTAAATGTTTTATACATTGTCATATTGTCAAGCACTGTGATTGTTACTATAGACATTATGTAGTCAACTACAGAAAGTTGATGGGGATTACAGAGTCCCAATATGTTCCGAAAACTACAAGAAAAGTACATAGTACACAGTACAAGTGTATTACTATATGAAACCTACAGCCAGATAAAGGAGATGTAAATGCAGCGTCTATTTTATGGCTTAGTGATATTGAAATGTAGTTATAATTCTTATTATTGCTATTATTTATTTACCATATTTATAAAGTTCCTTAAACCAGCATCAAGTATATATAACATAAAGGGAGATTACTACATAAAACAGCAATATATGCTGAATAGTTGAGACCGGTTCAGAAATACAGAACAAACAAGGTCCCTGACCATAAGACCTTACAGTCTACAAGGAAAAGAAGAAATAAACAGGAACAGAAACATTGTTTCTATCAAATCAGATGTGCAATATGTTTTTTTACTGAAATGTTTGCTACAATTTTTAAATCTAATCCACGTATCTTTAGAGCAGCAACACAAACCAAAGACATACTTAAAACTAATACCAAAAACACTGCAAATGATAAATTCCACCCTATTTTCTTGATAAATCAGCCACATTCCTTCAAATAGGAGTTTTAGATACAAGAGATGATATTAATGGATGGAAAATGCTGGGGAAATAATGCTCTAAGCTCAAAAGCTATATAGAGTGCTTCAGGGGACATAGGTAATCACTCGCATTTTCTGTGGTTGCAAGGGTGCCATTTATTCTCCACGTCATGCATTATCTCTAATAACAGGATATAGAAAAGGTTGCATTTGTAACCTGTTTCGTGAATCACGTCTTCTGTTTGCTTATGTATACAATTCCTCCCTTATAAAACTCTCTGTGGGGGCTCCACACAACGTAACAATCTTCGTTAACCGAATCCATCAAGTAACAGGTCAACCCTTTATCATTAAAAGACTAGCAACCCTGGTTCACAGGTAATGCATGATGGAAACTGTCTAATTAATTGGGACATTGTGTATCGATAGAGACGTACAAGATAAAGTGATAAAAACGTATAAAGATATGAAGAACGGCTATGACCTTTCATCAGTCCTGCCACAGTGATGGTTTCCATTAATTATGGGATATTGTAGAAGTTTATTGTACATAGGTTAAAGCAGACATTTAGTGACTTGCATTGGTGACTTTTTAGCTTTATTGAGCTCTCAATCTTACGCTGCTTTCAGGCGGACATAATACTTTTTGTACTCATATTATGGATGCAACAAGCAGACCTCACACAGCTCATCACAAACAGAGTCAGAGCTCCACAGAAGCCCATAGTCTATTGTACTGTCCTCAACTGATGCTGTTAGATCAGTACAGTAGACCCACAGTCAGGCAGGAACTCACAGCACCATAAATCACTATCGTCGTCCAGAAAATTTAGCTATCACAAGGACCTTTTTTCCTGGACTGCACATGGCCATCCTAAGCCAGCCTCAAAGGCAAGTTCATTTCAGTGCATTTTTTCTACATTACCAGGACTCCACCATCCCTGAACAATGTATTGCAGTTCTGTTACAAATTGTACACACGTGCACCAAATATACACATTACTGGCCAGTTTTTAAAATGTGTCTACAAAAGGTAATGATGAAAAGGAGACATAACATGCGCCAAATTTATTGCATACATGCACAATTTTTTGCACAAAATATTGGTCTAAACTGGGATCCTCTAAATGTAGAATACTGCAATCATTGATACATTTGGTGAAATATGCTCCATTCTGGTCTTCTTACCACAGTACTGATTGCCCAATATTTCTAGTATTAGCCAATATGCAACAGATATATACAGTCATTTAGAAAAGCAATAATAATAGTGCTGAACTATGGCCTTTTTATATAAATCTTATGTTGCAGTTTATTGATGTGTTTTATTCAGGTAATATTATTGAACTCTAATTTCATAGTACAGTGCATGTTACCACTGTGAAAAAGCAAAACAAGTAGAGGTTACTAGACTTGGCAGAAGGTACTGTAAGACCAATCTAATCTTGAATGTTCATTAGATAACTTCAAGACGTCCACTCACAATATTAAATACTGAAAGGGGAGGATATTTACAATGCATGATACATTTTAGATCATAAAACACAATAATGCATCTTGTGTGTTATACTGTATATAGCGTTAAATTTAAAAAAGGGGGCTTACCGATCCGCGCTGAGAGCAGTAAGTGTGAACACTGATACTCCCACAGAGGTAAGTTGAATGGAGGGGATCAGCTTGCAGCACACTTCTCCAAGCATCCACTCCTCAAAGAAGAATCTGAAAGCATCCACTGGCACACAGGTCACCAGCAGCAACAAGTCCCCAGCAGCCAAGCTAGAGATGAAGATATTTGGCACACTTCTCATAGCACTATTGGTAATGAAAATCTTCACCAAAGTAACATTGCCCAAAAGTCCTACCATGATGATGATCAAATATAAGGAAGGAATCACACACCGTAAAATGAAAAAAGCCATCTCCCTATAATGGGGTACTGAGGTTTCTGGCAGTAGGCTGGGCACTACCTGACTCCCATTGCTATGGCTGCTGTTGGAGAGTTGTCCAGAGATCATCTTGTCCACTGAGGAATGCTGCTGAGCAAGTGGTCCTCAGCAAGCTTCTTCTTCAGTCACTGTTGAAACTGTGAAAGCAGGTAGGTATGGACTGTTCTCATTCATGCAGATGTGCCTTGGATGTAAAGTTGTATCCAGGTATTGATCAGAATCTATTCTTTACAAGGCATTGCAGAGTTCTCTAACTCCTCCGCTCTTGAATAGTCTGCATGTGTTCTGCTAAGCACAATGAAAGAGCTGAATCTCACCCTATTAAAGTGCCTCTGACCTTCTGCATGAAAATGTCAATAGTTGTCAGCAAATTATGTCTAAAGAGCAAAGAGAGATACTAGCTGCTATTCCTCACTGCAATGTTCTTATAGTGTACAAGCCCTCATCCTCTGAGAGGGGAGGGACTGCTCAATTCCACCATAGCAGACGACAGACAGCTTGAGGTCTATGCACCGACTCTTTACAGAATAAAAAGAAACACTTCACCATGCCTCCTGCCTGTTGATAGAATGATACCATAAACTTCAGATTATTCAGTGGGGATAAAATGTTCTCAAGAACTTTATCTATCCATCTAGACCTGACCTCCAAAAACCTTAAATGAGTCACTGGAATTCATATAAGCTACTTGGTGCTTTGTATATGTAGCAGGGGCAGGAGTAGTCTGCACTTGACATGACTAGTGTAGAAGTAGCCCTGAAGAGAGATGTCACTGCTGCTGTGTTATACCCGAGAGAATAACCTGTACATTAAACCAGATTGTAATGTATAGTCCAAAGTATTCCAGGGCAATATACAAAGATTAAATATTCCATTTTACGTTACTTGAATAGGAATTCATAGAATATTGTTAAAAAGCAATCCAAAATATGTTGCACCAAACTAATGAAAATTCACTTAAAGAAAAAAAAAAATGCAATAGTGCTGACAAATATAACCGTGCAGTACAGTTTGGTATACAGCAAGGGATTATTGTGCTTCAAGACTTGATGGGAAAAGAAACATTTTTCTCTGTTATAACTGACATAAATAGTGCTAGTCACCAAGCAATCGCTAAGTGCCAATGGTGTCTGCATCACTGGTAAGTCTAGATCAATTATGGCGAACCTTTTACAGACTGAGTGCCCAAACTGCAACCCAAAACACACTTATTTATCTCAAAGTGCCAACACGCACTTTAACCTGAAGTGCCAGTATAGTATATCTTCCATGTACTTTATCATTTAGATATAATAGCCTGCCTACATTCAGTGCGCTGCCTGTGCTGTTCATAGTGCGCTGATGAATGGCAGGAAAAGTCTAAGGCATACTGGTACACCATACCAGGGATTGGGTGCCCACAGAGAGGGCTCTGACTAGTGCCGCCTCTGACACCCGTGCCATAGGTTCGCCACCCCTGGTCTAGATCTTAGCAATGGTGATGAAATTGATAAGACTTCATAAATCAGCAACATTGTAGCTGTCATTGAAATGAGCTATTCAGACAGCAGGACTAAAACAGACTTGGCGACTACTAGTCACTAAGCAACTATTTTATAACTATATTATGTATGGTAAAGCTATCCACAAACTAGGACTGAAGAATAGCTATAGTGTATATCTATAGTATGCATAATACTGGAAGGAGCTATCCATACAATAAGACTGAAAATGACTTAGCTACTATAAGCCCCAGGCATATATTGTATAGCTATAGTATATATGAGACTGGAAAGAGCTGTCGATTAACTAAGATCAAAGTCGATTTAGCTACTACTACTTGTCACAAGGCAATCCTTGAATAACTATAGTATGTATAGTAAAGCTATCCACAAACTAAAACTAAATAATAGCTATATTGTATATCTATAGTATGCATAATACTGGAAGGAGCTATCCATGAGTGATGATCAGCAGGGGCAATATTCGAATTTGCGATATTTTGCGAATATTTGGTAGAATATTCGTCATATATTCGTGAAATCGTGATAATTTTCTTGATCACGAAAAATGGGCAATGTAATATTCGTGTAATGCGCTCGAAATACAGGCATGGGTCAATATAGCTACATTTTTCAAGCTGCTAGAAGTTTCCTGAGACTGGAGAAAATGGTTGGCATGGCAGAACATTAAAATACCGTAGCTTTATATGCAGATAGAGTGCTCCAATATATTCGCGATTGCGAAATCGGCACCAATGATGTGAATATTTTGGCACAATACGTGCAACTTCACATTTTATCAGGTATGACTACATATTACTGATTGGTGCACTAAGTATTGTTGTGAACTTGTGACATCACAGCACTATGTCTGTATGTACAGTATGTACTGTATGTATATATGTAGCATACATACATACAGCACTATGTATGTAGCATGTATTTATGTATGGACAGCAGAATCAGCCACACTATATCACTATCTAACCTACACTGACTATCTCCCACTAACTATCTGTATTATATATAAGCTATCTAACTAACTAACTAACTAACTAACTAACTAACTAACTAATGTAATGACACAGGAAAGCAGAGAGCACAGCAATAACACTGCTGTCTCTGTCAGAACTGCAAAATACTGCAGAAAATGGCTGCTGGGGAGGTTCTTGTATAGTAAGGGGTAGGCAGCTTTCCTATTGGTTGCTAGGGATGTTGCTAAGCTCAGACAAAGACATTGCAGCCTTCTCATTGGCCCACAAGCTAGAAAGGAGGTTACTGTTTTAGAATATTAGAAATTACGTACATATAGCACTATATTCTAATATTTGCGAATTCTCAAAGTGCCGATATTCGCGAATAATATTCGCTATTCGAATATTTGAGCCCAACACTACTATCCTGTCACAGTCGTTACCTTTGACTGTGACCTTCCGTTCTTGCTCATTCGGCGCTCCTCGCTGAAGTTCTGTTCCTGTGTGTTATTTGTGGTTCTGTATGGGTTAACTCCCCTGTATTCCTATTAGGAGTTAATTCTCTGTCTGCTCCATGGGTGTGGTCTCTCTGCTGCACCCATGGAACCTGTATATAAGGCTGGGGTTTCCTCAGTTCTGGGTCAGCTCTCCTGGTGTGTGTTGTCTTGTCCTGCTTTGCTCCTGGTTTGTACTCTCTCCATGCTGCTGATCCATGGGATCTGTGTCTGTCTGTCTGTGCTCTGTGAGTTTCCCTACTTATTCATTTGCGTCCTTTTTCCTGTCCTCTTTCCTGTCTTTCTGTTCTGCCAGTTATGTTTTAGTTACTTTGTGTTTATTCTGATGTCTGTGTTCAGCAAGCCTTTGCAGCAGAGTGGCATGACAAGGCCATGCAGTTTACTACTGGTGGAGCAAGTCCTTCTCTGCTTATTGCCACTCCTGCTCCCTTGCGTGAACTCCTGCTCGTATTATTAGTTCCCCTGTTTTGTATTCATATGTCTGTGTTCAGCAAGCCTTTGCAGCAGAGTGGCATGACAAGGCCATGCAGTTTACTACTGGTGGAGCAAGTCCTTCTCTGCTTATTGCCACTCCTGCTCCCTTGCATGAACTCCTGCTTGTGTTATTATTTGCCCTGTTTTGTATTTACCTGTCTGTTATGTTTGCCTATGTGCCGTCGGTACCTTCTGGTACCTGTTGTCCATTCGCTCCTGCTGTCACTGTCTAGGTCACGCTCCAGAGTGGACCCTGGCAACTTTCTGCGGCTAAGTCTAACCCTACCATCTAGGGCTCTAGTGAAAACCAGGAGTTGCTTAGTTACGCCCCTCTGGAGTATTACTAGACAGTGGCGCAGTGGGGGTTTTCTCCCACTGTGCTGACGGTACATAGAGCTCATGTTTTATCTGTGCTGCTTTCCATGTTTCTGTTTGTGCAATAAACTCTTATGTGTCTGTACCTGATTTCCGTTTATTGCTTGACGACGCGGTGGTCTCTCCTGGGACCTCCAACTCGTGACATATCCATACAATAAGACTGAATAGTGTATATGATACTGGAAGGAGCCGTCAATGAACTAAAACCAAAGCCAATATGGCCACTACTAGTCATTAGGCAATCCTTGTACAACTATAGTATGGATATTACTCGAAGGAGCTGTCTGTGAAATAGTACTGAAATAGACATGGCTACTACTAGTCTCATGGCGAATATTATATACAGTAGCTGTAGTATGTATGGGAGCTATGCACAAACTAGGACCAAAGTTGATACGCTACTAATAGTCACTAGGCAATTCCTGTATACCTATAGTATGGCTATTACTGGAAGGAGCTGTGTGTGCAATAGGACTGAAATAGACATGACTACTACTAGTCTCCAGGAAAATACCATATCATGTAATACTGCACGGTATGTATAATATTGGAAGGATCTTTCATATTTCAGTGATGAAATTGATGCAGCTAATAGTACTATTCACCAAGCAATAACGCAGTAGCAATAGTCCAGCTGACAGGAAGGAGCTCTCCCGGCAGCAGTGCTGAACTTGACTCATCTAGTGCCATTCATAAAGCCTTCGTATGCTATATGGCAGCAGTATATGGAGCACAGTGAGTCGTTGTCTGCAGAGCAGAGCTGAACTTGACTCATCTAGTGCCATTCATCAAGCCTTCGTATGCTATATCGCAGCAGTATATGGAGCACAGTGAGTCGCTGTCTGCAGAGCAAAGCTAAACTTGACTCATCTAGTGCCATTCATCAAGCCTTCGTATGCTATATGGCAGCAGTATATGGAGCACAGTGAGTCGCTGTCTGCAGAGCAGAGCTGAAATTGACTCATCTAGTGCCATTCATCAAGCCTTCGTATGCTATATGGCAGCAGTATATGGAGCACAGTGAGTCACTGTCTACAGAGCAGAGCTGAACTTGACTCATCTAGTGCCATTCATCAAGCCTTCGTATGCTATATGGCAGCAGTATATGGAGCACAGTGAGTCGCTGTCTGCAGAGCAGAGCTGAAATTGACTCATCTAGTGCCATTCATCAAGCCTTCGTATGCTATATGGCTGCAGAGCAGAGCTGAACTTGACTCATCTAGTGCCATTGATCAAGCCTTTGTCGGTTATATAGCAGCAGTATATGGAGCACAGTGAGTCTCTGTCTGCAGAGCAGAGCTGAACTTGACTCATTTAGTGGCATTCATCAAGCCTTCGTATGCTATATGGCAGCAGTATATGGAGCACAGTGAGTCGCTGTCTGCAGAGCAGAGCTGAACTTGACTCATCTAGTGCCATTCATCAAGCCTTCGTATGCTATATGGCAGCAGTATATGGAGCACAGTGAGTCGCTGTCTGCTGAGCAAAGCTGAACTTGACTCATCTAGTGCCATTCATCAAGCCTTCGTATGCTATATGGCAGCAGTATATGGAGCACAGAGAGTCGCTGTCTGCAGAGCAGAGCTGAACTTGACTCATCTAGTGCCATTCATCAAGCCTTCGTATGCTATAGGGCAGCAGTATATGGAGCACAGTGAGTCGCTGTCTGCAGAACAGAGCTGAACTTGACTCATCTAGTGCCATTCATCAAGCCTTCGTATGCTATATGGCAGCAGTATATGGAACACAGTGAGTCGCTGTCTGCAGAGCTGAACTTGACTCATCTAGTGCCATTCATCAAGCCTTCGTATGCTATATGGCAGCAGTATATGGAGCACAGTGAATCGGTGTCTGTAGAGCAGAGCTGAACTTGACTCATCTAGTGCCATTTATCAAGCCTTCGTATGCTATATGGCAGCAGTATATGGAGCACAGTGAGTCGCTGTCTGCAGAGCAGAGCTGAACTTGACTCATCTAGTGCCATTTATCAAGCCTTCGTATGCTATATGGCAGCAGTATATGGAGCACAGTGAGTCGCTGTCTGCAGAGCAGAGCTGAACTTGACTCATCTAGTGCCATTCATCAAGCCTTCGTATGCTATATGGCAGCAGTATATGGAGCACAGTAAGTCGCTGTCTGCAGAGCAGAGCTGAACTTGACTCATCTAGTGCCATTCATCAAGCCTTCATATGCAATATGGCAGCAGTATATGGAGCACGGTGAGTCGCTGTCTGCAGAGCAAAGCTGAACTTGACTCATCTAGTGCCATTTATCAAGCCTTCGTATGCTATATGGCAGCAGTATATGGAGCACAGTAAGTCGCTGTCTGCAGAGCAGAGCTGAACTTGACTCATCTAGTGCCATTCATCAAGCCTTTGTATGCTATATGGCAGCAGTATATGGAGCACAGTGAGTCGCTGTCTGCAGAGCAGAGCTGAACTTGACTCATCTAGTGCCATTTTTCAAGCCTTCGTATGCTATATGGCAGCAGTATATGGAGCACAGTGAGTCGCTGTCTGCTGAGCAAAGCTGAACTTGACTCATCTAGTGCCATTCATCAAGCCTTCGTATGCTATATGGCAGCAGTATATGGAGCACAGTGAGTCGCTGTCTGCTGAGCAGAGCTGAACTTGACTCATCTAGTGCCATTTTTCAAGCCTTCGTATGCTATATGGCAGCAGTATATGGAGCACAGTGAGTCGCTGTCTGCAGAGCAGAGCTGAACTTGACTCATCTAGTGCCATTCATCAAGACTTCGTATGCTATATGGCAGCAGTATATGGAGCACAGTGAGTCGCTGTCTGCAGAGCAGAGCTGAACTTGACTCATCTAGTGCCATTCATCAAGCCTTCGTATGCTATATGGCAGCAGTATATGGAGCACAGTGAGTTGCTGTCTGCAGAGCAGAGCTGAACTTGACTCATCTAGTGCCATTCATCAAGCCTTCGTATGCTATATGGCAGCAGTATATGGAGCACAGTGAGTCGCTGTCTGCAGAGCAGAGCTGAACTTGACTCATCTAGTGCCATTCATCAAGCCTTCGTATGCTATATGGCAGCAGTATATGGAGCACAGTGAGTCGCTGTCTGCAGAGCAGAGCTGAACTTGACTCATCTAGTGCCATTCATCAAGCCTTCGTATGCTATATGGCAGCAGTATATGGAGCACAGTGAGTCGCTGTCTGCAGAGCAGAGCTGAACTTGACTCATCTAGTGCCATTCATCAAGCCTTCGTATGCTATATGGCAGCAGTATATGGAGCACAGTGAGTCGCTGTCTGCAGAGCAGTGCTGAACTTGACTCATCTAGTGCCATTCATCTAGCCTTCGTATGCTATATGGCAGCAGTATATGGAGCACAGTGAGTCGCTGTCTGCAGAGCAGAGCTGAACTTGACTCATCTAGTGCCATTCATCAAGCCTTCGTATGCTATATGGCAGCAGTATATGGAGCACCGTGAGTCGCTGTCTGCAGAGCAAAGCTGAACTTGACTCATCTAGTGCCATTCATCAAGCCTTCATATGCTATATGGCAGCAGTATATGGAGCACAGTGAGTCGCTGTCTGCAGAGCAAAGCTGAACTTGACTCATCTAGTGCCATTCATCAAGCCTTCGTATGCTATATGACAGCAGTATATGCAGCACAGTGAGTCGCTGTCTGCAGAGCAGAGCTGAACTTGACTCATCTAGTGCCATTCATCAAGCCTTCGCATGCTATATGGCAGCAGTATATGGAGCACAGTGAGTCGCTGTCTGCAGAGCAGAGCTGAACTTGACTCATCTAGTGCCATTCATCAAGCCTTCGTATGCTATATGGCAGCAGTATATGCAGCACAGTGAGTCGCTGTCTGCCGAACAGTGCTGAACTTGACTCATCTAGTGCCATTCATCAAGCCTTCGTATGCTATATGGCAGCAGTATATAGAGCAGATTGAGTCGCTGTCTGCAGAGCAGAGCTGAACTTGACTCATCTAGTGCCATTCATCAAGCCTTTGTATGCTATATGGCAGCAGTATATGGAGCACAGTGAGTCGCTGTCTGCAGAGCAGAGCTGAACTTGACTCATCTAGTGCCATTCATCAAGCCTTCGTATGCTATATGGCAGCAGTATATGGAGCACAGTGAGTCGCTGTCTGCTGAGCAGAGCTGAACTTGACTCATCTAGTGCCATTTATCAAGCCTTCGTATGCTATATGGCAGCAGTATATGCAGCACAGTGAGTCGCTGTCTGCAGAGCAGAGCTGAACTTGACTCATCTAGTGCCATTCATCAAGCCTTCGTATGCTATATGGCAGCAGTATATGGAGCACAGTGAGTCGCTGTCTGCAGAGCAGAGCTGAACTTGACTCATCTAGTGCCATTCATCAAGCCTTCGTATGCTATATGGCAGCAGTATATGCAGCACAGTGAGTCGCTGTCTGCAGAGCAGAGCTGAACTTGACCTATTATGATTTTAGTCATCAACCCTTAAGCTATCACCAAATACATCAGAATTACTCTTTACAGACTGCAAGACACGTTTCACTGTAAACCTGTTAACACTTATTACGTTCACGAGGAGGTACGATAGCTGCATATCATCTGAAAAATGACTTTATTAGAGCTGTCCATTGATGCTGCCCCTGAAGCAGCGATCTCGCTAACCTCTGACATGCCTTCAAAGAGCTGGCATGTCTAAGTGGCAATAAGGTTGGTATAAAACTTGAAAATTATGCAAATCACCGTTATTGCTAAGTTGCTATCACCTTACCGCTAAGCTTGTACACAGTTTTGTTCACATGGCAAACATTATGGCTTCTTATTAGTAGTCTCATCATTTGGATTCAGCCCAGGAAAACGTCTAGTACTTTGGAAAAGTTCGCATGTTACAGGCACATGGCAATGTATTTGATGAGGACTTTTGTGCGGATTCTGCACCATGTCCATGCAGATTGTCACAGAAATCCGCTGAAATAATTGACATGCTGTGGATTTCCAAAATTACCACCACAGGTTAATTAATATGTGGAAAATTTCTGCAACATGTACAGTACCAAAGATCAAGGCTCAAAAGACAGCCGTAAAGCTGAAATGTTGCATTGGGCACAACAAAGGATCATACTAAGATTCATACTTACCTGCTCCCCACCGATCCTGTGACCATGTCCATCCAGCTCTGAATGTAAACAGTCCGGGGACCGGAACATGGACAGGCAGGAGCCCGCGCAGAGGACCAGAGCAGCGGAGAGCAGGTAAGTATGAATCTTCTATTTATCGATGCAGGCAGCGGGCATTAGATAAATAGGCATCATCGCCGGAGAACCCCTTTTTTAGGACAGGGTCATCCGTTTCCCTTTTTTAATTCCTGCCTCCTTAGAGTCATAACTTTTTTTTTTTTGTTCACATAACCATATAAGGGGTTATGGCATCATTTAGTATTGCATATGATGTAGTAGGAATTCGGAAAAAAAATGCAATTATGCCACAGTTTTATGGGTTTTGTTTTTATAGCGTAAAAGTGACCTGTGCTCTTCAGTCTCTGGGTCAGTACAATTACAGCAATACCACATTTATATAGTTTTGTGTTTTAATATAAAAAAATTGAAATTTTAGGATTTTTTTTTATCGTTTGCGCACTTTGGGACCTGGCGATGCCTATGATGTTTATTTTTTTGTTTATTTTTATGTTAATCATGGGGAAGGGATTAAAATTTTTATATATTTTTAATTTTTTTATATTTTTACTTTTTTTTAAATTAACAAACAATTGTAAGATTGCCTGCAGGCCTTTTAGACCCCGGGAGCTCTAGCTGCCTCAGATGTTGTGGTCACAATTGACCAGGAAATCTGAGGGGTTAAACGTCAGCAATTGGAGTTATCGCTGATCGCAGACATTAGCCTTGAATGCCTGCTGTTTGATACATAAGCACAGCAGCTATGGTGTCTGTTCGTTCGCAAATGGGTACCATTTGGAATTCCATCATACATATTGTGGCCACAGGGCAGTTCTTTCCAAAGCTGCCTAAGAAGTCTAATAGAATAGAATCACATCTGCTTAGTTGCCTCTGTATTATGATGTGGATTTTCTGCATGCAAATCTGCATATTGTAAAATGCAATGTTTACCTGTTGCCTAGAGGAATTATCCAACCATTAGAATTTTTGAAAAGCTCTATGGTGTGAAATGATAAAACAAATCAATGCTTAACTTACTAATCTACCCCCCACCCCACATAAACACACACCCTGTTATGATGCTGATGATCCCCTGACACAACAACCAGTGATTGGTTATTAAATGGTCATTTTCTCTGTGTCGAGAAGCAGAGACTGAAGTGCCATGAAGTACCAGAAGGTTGGGGGGGGGGGCGAGGTGGGTCAATAATCTGAGATTTGACTTATTTTATTATTTTGCACCATGGAGAGCTTTTTTACAAAAAAATATAGATAAGTACTGTTATATGGCAGGAGGAAATGAGCAGATTGATATAAATATATATATATTTTATGGAAAATGATCCAGGAAACTGCTCATTTTAGGCTTAGGAGGAGTCATGTGGGTGGTCCTATCACCGGCTAATAACCTTCCTTGTATAAGGCTACATGCACACAACCCTGGTGTGTTTTGTGGTCCGCAAATTGCGGATCCGCAAAAAACGAATGGCGTCCGTGTGCGTTCCGCAATTTGCGGAAAGGCACGGACAGTCATTGATATAACTGCCTATTCTTGTCCGCAAAACGTACAAGAATAGGACAGGTTATATTTTTTTTGCGGGGGAATGGAGCAAAGGATGCGGACAGCTGTCCGCATCTTTTGCGGCCGCATTGAAGTGATTGGGTCCGCATCCGAGCCGCAGAAACTGAGTGTATACATAGATAGCTGTCAGTCAGGACCACCCGCATGACTCCTAAGCATGGAGAGACCAGAGATTTAAATACTGGTAAATACATTCCAAGTTTTGCTCAATGTTTTTTCATAAAACTATATATTAATCTGCTGCTCTATAACATGCTGCCTGCATGGTGACAGGGGTACCAGGAAATCTGAGGATTTCATAAAGAAAAGCTATGCTGCTTTCTATATGCTTTATGTTACTATTTCTTACTATCATCAAGATCTTTTCTTTTCTTTAATATGTACGATCAGAGGCTGAAAACAAATCTCTAACTATGTCTGGTTCGCATAGCTGTTGGGGTTGTTACAATGTATTATTGCAGATAAGAGATGTTATCCTGTGACAGAACACAGACGGGAATATGTTGAACTTGGTACGTTTATGCTCAGCACATGGTTGGGTAAGGTTTTCAATCACTGAATATACTGTATATACACAATGAATACATACAATCGTGGCCAAAAGTTTTGAGAATTACATAAATATTGGAAATTTTGAAAAGTTGCTGCTTAAGTTTTTATAATAGCAATTTGCATATACTCCAGAATGTTATGAAGAGTGATCAGATGAATTGCATAGTCCTTCTTTGCCATGAAAATTAACTTAATCCCAAAAAAAACTTTCCACTACATTTCATTGCTGTCATTAAAGGACCTGCTGAGATCATTTCAGTAATCGTCTTGTTAACTCAGGTGAGAATGTTGACGAGCACAAGGCTGGAGATCATTATGTCAGGTTGATTGGGTTAAAATGGCAGACTTGACATGTTAAAAGGAGGGTGATGCTTGAAATCATTGTTCTTCCATTGTTAACCATGGTGACCTGCAAAGAAACGCGTGCAGCCATCATTGCGTTGCATAAAAATGGCTTCACAGGCAAGGATATTGTGGCTACTAAGATTGCACCTCAATCAACAATTTATAGGATCATCAAGAACTTCAAGGAAAGAGGTTTAATTCTTGTTAAGAAGGCTTCAGGGTGTCCAAGAAAGTCCAGCAAGCGCCAGGATAGTCTCCTAAAGAGGATTCAGCTGCGGGATCGGAGTGCCACCAGTGCAGAGCTTGCTCAGGAATGGCAGCAGGCAGGTGTGAGCGCATCTGCACGCACAGTGAGGCGAAGACTTTTGGAAGATAGTCTGGTGTCAAGAAGGGCAGCAAAGAAGCCACTTCTCTCCAAAAAAAAACATCAGGGACAGATTGATCTTCTGCAGAAAATATGGTGAATGGACTGCTGAGGACTGGGCCAAAGTCATATTCTCCGATGAAGCCTCTTTCCGATTATTTGGGGCATCTGGAAAAAGGCTTGTCCGGAGAAGAAAAGGTGAGAGCTACCATCAGTCCTGTGTCATGCCAACAGTAAAGCATCCAGAGACCATTCATGTGTGGGGTTGCTTCTCATCCAAGGGAGTGGGGTCACTCACAATTTTGCCCAAAAACACAGCCATGAATAAAGAATGGTACCAAAACACCCTTCAACAGCAACTTCTTCCAACAATCCAACAACAGTTTGATGAAGAACAATGCATTTTCCAGCACGATGGAGCACCGTGCCATAAGGCAAAAGTGATAACTAAGTGGCTCGGGGACCAAAACTTTGACATTTTGGGTCCATGGCCTGGAAACTGCCCAGATCTTAATCCCATTGAGAACTTGTGGTCAATCCTCAAGAGGCGGGTGGACAAACAAAAACCCACTAATTCTGACAAACTCCAAGAAGTGATTATGAAAGAATGGGTTGCTATCAGTCAGGAATTGGCCCAGAAGTTGATTAAGAGCATGCCCAGTCGAATTGCAGAAGTCCTGAAAAAGAAGGGCCAACACTGCAAATACTGACTCTTTGCATAAATGTCATGTAATTGTCGATAAAAGCCTTTGAAACGTATGAAGTGCGTGTAATTATATTTCACTACATCACAGAAACAACTGAAACAAAGATCTAAAAGCAGTTTAGCAGCAAACTTTGTGAAAACTAATATTTGTGTCATTCTCAAAACTTTTGGCCACGACTGTACAGTCAAAGACACTATAAAAAGAAATATACACTATAATTTATAAAATGCATGTTTCATAAGACTTTATGATGCAGTGATTAGAGAGATATTACAGTTTCTGCAAATCTAACATACTTTAAATATCAAAAGTTCATGTTTTTTTCAAAGATCTCTACTTGTTATCAATAAAGGGAATTTTTGTTGTTTCTTTCCAGGGGCTGAAAAACTGTACTGCTCATATGATACTCACATACATAGTTGACGGCGCAGTACAGTTGTCAGAGCTCTTCTTTTGTTATGAGCAAAGATGAGCAAAGTTTTAAAAAATTCGATTCGCCAAGAAATTTGATTTGTTACAAATTAATTTGTCACAAATCACTATAAATCAGGTATACCCAGACCACTCTGTCTTACAGTACAGACACAAAGAGTGGACTTACTGCGGTCAGGTATCGGCCATGCTGCGGTGAAGAACCGCACAGCCAATCAGCCCACAGCGAACTTTTATTTAATAATGAAGACCGCACTGTATAGTCCTTCTTCATTGTTAATGGTCGCGCTACACCTTTAATGCACCTTTAACTTCTCCAACTGCAGCGCTCTCCTGCCCTATAGGTGGGAGCCCTTCTTCTGCCATCTGCTTTTCCTCCTTTTCCACATCATCTAATATTGATGAGAATATGTCATAAGCAACATCCAGCTCCTCCTCTCTCTGCATCTTGCTGACTTTTCTAGGATATGGAGACTTTCAGGGATGATTTGGAAGACGTAAAGCCAGCAAAAGATGATCCATCTTATTGGTATTGAACTACATATCTTAGTTTACGACTGATGTAGGAATAAATACATGTAGAAATAAATACATTAAACTGATGCAGCATAACTCTCCCTGCACTCTCCCTCTCCAATATTCTTCTATTAACAGTTTCCAGCAACACTGTCCCTAGCGCATGAGCACTTGCAACCTCTCTCCCTATGCTCAGCTTACAGGACAATGGAGACTGCGCGGGATGAGGGTTTTATAGAAGAACTTGTCTTCTCTACACTTAGTTTCACTCTGTAACGTGTGCAGCTGCCATTTTAAGAAAAGCTAATTTGTCACCACAAGGAAATTTGGATTTGTTTAGAATTAAAGCTTTCCTAAACTTTGGACTGAATTCCACTTTGTATGCTTTGCTTCACTGAACACTAGTTATGAGCTGTCACAGGATGTATTTTTAAGCTCTGAAAGTAAACAATGAAGGCTTCCAGTGAATTACAGCAAGCAGAGATTTTGAAAAGAACGACTAATTGTTACGCAAATATTAGGCCGAATGCACACGGCCGTGTTCCACGGCCGAGAGCGGTCCGTGGTATGTTGGATTCCTGTTCAGAGCAGGAGCGCACAGTGTCATTGGTTGCTATGACGCCGTGCGCTTCATGCCGCCGCTGCAGTACAGTAATACACTATACGAGTATATTACTGTAGTGCAGCGGCGGCATGAAGCGCACGGCGTCATAGCAACCAATGACGCCGTGCGCTCCTGCTCTGAACAGGAATCCAGCCCCGCATACCATGGACCGCTCTCGGCCGCGGAACACGGCCGTGTGCATTCGGCCTTAGAAAGATATGCACATTTTCATTCTACAAATGGATGTGACTTAACATGAATAAAATAAAAGCAAAAAGTAAACAAAAGACATCGTGCCATCAATCAGTCTTAGTTATGATATGCATTGGGCTTACTCAGAAATCCACCCCTTCATTCTGTGTGTATTCACAGTACTTTTCCAAATGAACTTCTCATGCAGTAAAACATTACATTAAGAAAACCAGCTTCTTTCTAAGACTGATAAGTTAGTGGAAAGATCAGGAGTTCCATTTTCCTGTAGCACCGTGGTGCGGTAAAATACAGCCTTCAGCACACATGCACTAATGAACATGAATACAGCTGCCTGACCACATTTGCCATCCTTCAAAATAATTCCAGTTAAATTCGACTGGTCCCAGTACACCAAATATTGTCAAGGCGTAGAATGAACACATGCATTCAAATGAGGCAGAACCGCAGATCTGTCTACAAAAATGATTATACATAGATGCAAGACATAGAAAGTAAAGCGCAGATAGTATTACACAGTCACGGGTGAAGGGATAATGGGAGATGCATAAACAAGTCTTTGGTCATACCGCATGTGCGCTCTCTATTAGAGAATTAACGTTAATCTTATCGAGGCTGCTGCAGGTCTACCTTTCCAGCTGTTGCACCCTCTCTGCAAGTCTTATACTGGGTCAAAATGCTGCGTTACATTATTATTACCAAACCATCTGCATCCAATCGAACGTAATGGAATTCATTTAAATATTACATGCAAGTTATTTAGCGTGACCCATATTTCGAGCAATAACAGCCAGGTACCACGCTAAAGACACTAACATTACATTTAATCTTTGAGAAATGTTCTTTTCAGGATGGCTTGTGTTTTGTACGTTGGGGACTTTTTTATCAGTACTGAGCAGATGTCTGAAGCGAATGTGAGCAAAGAAACAACCCAACTGTAATGAGTGGCTTCCACTTACATCCTGGAGACATCTCGCTCCTTCTCATGTACTGAAGCAAGAGAGCTGTCCGGTGCTGAATTCACAATGAGCAACCTGTCTCTCATACTGTAGAAAGAAGATGCATGAGGCATCCATTGTATCACACTGCACTGTTTATGTCCAATGTGGTAGGTTTACCGGCAGTCCTATGTAACGTCAGCTAAGAAGCACATCTTCATTACATGTAATGTAACTGAGACACAATGCATTACGTTCTGCTAACATAAATGTTAGTAAATTCTAACAGTCGAGCGATTTGCCACGATTTTAGGTTCCAACAGACGATTTGGAGATTAGTTTAATCCCATATTACAGAATTGTAAGGAATGGAATCTACACAAAGAGATGTAATTTAAAGATTTCAGATTAATCCTCAATAGGCATCTCAAGAAAAAAGGGATATTCTAATTATTTCACACTGACCGTGCCTCAAGAAAAGCCTGGCAATTTTGATTTCTTGAAACGGCAGTGGAATTAATTTGTGGTGGCACTTTATAAAGTGAGGTCCCTGCTCGGACAGTGTTACTTCTAAACGTGAGAAAATTGCAAGTGTTCATTCACTAACATTTACTTTGGCAAAACAGCGCCACCTATGTGTCACTGTGAAAATAACACACACCAGTAATCTGAGTACCGTAAGCTTTGCAGGCCACCTTGTGTCTGATAGTAAATTGTCATAGATCATACATGCAAGTGATAAAGTTTAGATTTTTATCAAATTTGATCTTCATTCAAAGAGTACATAAGGATAAAGCTCATGTAAATGAACAAATAATAATAATCTATATTTATATAACATCAACATATTCCGCAGCGCTTTACAATTAAGGGGTCATAAATAACATAGCAACAGACAACTCAATAATTAGAACAAGAGGAATGAGGGCCCTGCTCGCAAGAGCTTACAATCTACGAGGGTAACACAAACAGCCAATTTATTTAATAATTATTAAAAGATTTCACAAGCTCTAAGGGTAACTGCACAGGAGGATTACATGAGTTTTTTCCGCACAGATTTTATGTGGAAAAAATGCAGTGTAATACAGTCCAAGCAAAGTCAAAAATATAAGAAAATCCAGCTCAAGAATGGTGGAAAAATTCGTAGCTTTATTGCGGCATAAAATCTTCAACAGAAACAGGAATTGTTCGGTTACGCGTTTCAGACCACAAACAAAAATCGGTCCTTCCTCATGACCAATATTTGTTTGTGGTCTGAAACGCGTAACCGAATAATTCTTGTTTCTGTCAAAGATTTTATGCCGCAATAAAGCTCCGAATTTTTCCACCATTCTTGAGCTGGATTTTCCTATATTTTCGAATTTACCATTACGCATCCGGGTGCGTCATCCGTGCTCGACTGGTGAAGGGAAAGGTGAGAGCTGCTGTGTGCTTAATGTGAGTCCAAGCAAAGTGTATGAGATTAAGCAAATCTTCAATTCCAAGTGGAAATTGACCTGCCATGTGGATTTAGAAATCCACATAAAATCTGCACCAAAAGTCGAAAATAACACATGCAGTTTTTTGGTGCGGAAACCCACAGAAATCTGCACAAAAAACTGCGGAATTTCTGTTTTGAAATCTGCATTTGTGTGCAAGTACCCTAAGGGTGGCTGCACACAGTCCAGATTTATGTGCAGAAAATCTGCATGAAATCAGCACCATGATCAGCCATTCTTGCTGTTATCTTTAGTCCCCTGATGACGCTGCTTTATAATGTAAAAGATGTCGGTCGGACAGTAGCACTTATCAACTGCTGTTTTAATAGCACTGTGCCCTACATAACATAATCAATTAAGTTTCTGGAGTCCAGTTATTGCTTGTGAAATACTGGCTATATAGACAGTGGGGCAATAATTTGGCGACCCTCCTATATTACACAACAATAGAACACAGATGCATACTTGCTTCTTAATGCGTTTCTCTTCTATTAGAAGGAATAAAGTTTGAGTTTTAGGGGCTCATTAGAGGGGGCTGGTAAAGAATAAAGCTAAGTCATGTATTTTGCTCTATAGTGCCTTGAAAAAGTATTCATACCCCTTTAACTGTTCCACAATTTTTAAAGTTACACCCACAAACTTAAATGTATTTTATTGGGATTGTATGTGATAGATCAACACAAAGTAGCAAGTATAGTATGTGTGAAGTGGGAAAAAAAAATTATACATGGTTTTCAAGATTTTTAATAAGTAAAAAATCAAAATAATGTGGTGTGCATTTGTATTCAGCCCCTTGTATTCTGATACCCCTAAATAAAATCCAGTGTGGCCAAATGCCTTCAGAAGTCACCTAATTAGAAAATAGAGTCCACCTGTGAGTAATTTATTGTCATTATAACTAAGGCTGTCCTGTGAAGGCCTCAGAGGTTTGTTAGAGAACATTAGTGATCAAACAGCATCATGAAAATTAAGGAACACACCAGAAAGGTCAGGCTTAAAGTTGTCGAGAAGTGTAGAGCAGGGTTAGGTTATAAAAAATATCCCTGTAATGCTAATGTAACGATAAAGCCAAACTGATGGCCAGCAAACGTGGCATACCAGACACACTTTAAGCAAGCCGTCACACTCTGAGCACCCTTGAGAGTCGGGGTACTCTTCACCCGCCTCCAGCAGGAAGGGGGACTTTAGCAGAGACCTTCCCAGGTGTCAAGTAGCAGGGAGGCTGTTGGCTGGGCACACTGGCCACATTTGAGCGAAAATCCCAAAGTAAATACTGTTACACTATGCAATGGTCAATAGGGAAACACAAAAATGGTCAGTAAATGTAAGCCAGGGCACAAGAACCAGAAGACAACCAAAACCAAAGCCAGAGTCAATAACCAGAGAAACCACTCACCAGATAGCTTCAGATCCAGAACCAGGGAAGTAACTGAATAATCAGCAGTGAGTGATGGAAAAGACCAGGTTTAAATATCCCTCCACCCTCAGGCCAGGGAAGCACAGGTGAGGGCTGAGAGTGTGCAGAGGAAGGAACCTCCCACCACATGTGTCACGGCCATGGTTATGGCCGTGACTCCTTTGCCGCATGCGGTTGCCTGCGGTCTGGTTTAGTTGTTCAACCACAAGTGAGGGCCGCTAGTGTGTAGCCTCACTTGTGGTTGACGTGGGCAACAAGTAGTTGGGTATTGTCGCAGTAGAGCAGCCTGAGCTGGTGCTAGGCAGCTTGCGGCAATGTGCATGCGGTTGCACCTAGCAACCTCTCTGTTAGGTGTGTGTGTGTATGTTATGCACTTTGTATGTCTGGTGTGCACTAGGTTTATGTTCGGTGTGCACTGTGACACTTCCCTTCACTGTGGCTGCCCGTGGCAACGTTTGGTATGTGTACATGTGGTGGCAGTGTCTCGGCCTTCTGGCTGACTCCCAGGACATGGTCGCCACCCATGTCGTTGCCTGCGGTAACAGCTACAGTGTGATGTGCATTTGGACACTTCCCCTTTAAGTGGTTTCACTCCCTGTTAGTGTTGGAAGGGTTAATTCCCTCTCCTGTGTGTGTCTGTGTGGGTGTGGCCACTTTGGGCTATAAAGCCTCTTTGGAGATCTGAAGCTGAGGGGTTCTTCAGCCATGCTTTGCTGGAGAAACCCTCCTGGTATTTCCATCTGCCAGTGGGGGCCACCCTTGTGGTCATAAACAAATTGTCATGTATTGTTTATACACGATGTTATGAGGATGTGTTTGTGTGTCATGTCTATTCTTTGCAGCGTATGGTTTCCTGGTGTCCTGTGTGGTGTGTGTGCTCTGTCGTTTGTGTTTGTGGACAGCAGCATTGATACTTGGGTCCCAGGCCCTGTGTCTGTGGCAGGTGGGTGTTAGTACTAGTTGCACTTACCTGCCATTTCCATATACCTGTTTCCGTTTCCCCTGTCTTTATAGTTTGGCCATCTTTAGACTCCTGTTTCTCCATGTTAAGGAGGAACAGTGTCACGGAACCATGAACCAGACGTACAACAAGAGATAAGTGAAAATAAGAAGGCTTTATTGAAAATAAAGCTGTAAAGCAAAAGTCCAAACGAATGGTGAAACCGAAGCAGAGTCTTTGAGAGGCCAGAGATCAGGAACCAGAAGGGTAGTCAGACGAAGCCAGGATCAGGAACCAGCAGGGTAGTCAGACGAAGCCAGGATCAGGAACCAGCAGGGTAGTCAGACGAAGCCAGGATCAGGAACCAGCAGGGTAGTCAGACGAAGCCAGGATCAGGAACCAGCAGGGTAGTCAGACGAAGCCAGGATCAGGAACCAGAAGCAGCAGCAGTCTTAGAAGCATGTGAACACAGGAGGACCAAGCAAGGAACTGAAGCCACAGACCTCCTATATATATGAGCTAGGCATCCAGCTCCTCCCAGTGGGAAGGAGGAGCCGCAGGGTAGAAGGCTACAAGAAACCCAGAAACCAAGATGGCCGCCAGCACATGTCAAACGAAGGAGAACAGCAAGAAGGTAAGACCATGACAGTACCTCCCCCTCAAGGGCCCCTCCTCCGCGGAGCAAAAAACGGTTTCTGAGGGAAGCGTGCGTGGAAGGCTCGGAGCAAGGCAGGAGCATGGACATCTGCGGAGGGAACCCAGGAACGCTCCTCTGGACCATAACCACGCCAATGGACCAAAAACTGCACCCGACCGCGGACCAGGCGTGAGTCCAGGATATTGCTCCCCTCATACTCCTCATGATTGCCCACTCGGACCGGACGAGGCCGAGGAACTGAGGAAGTGAAACGATTACACACCAGTGGCTTCAACAGGGAGACATGAAACACGTTAGAGATCCGCATGCCAGGAGGAAGCGCAAGGGCATAGGCTACCGGGTTTACCCTGCGAAGCACTCGGAAGGGACCAACAAAGCGAGGCGCCAGCTTGGGAGTGGGCACTCGAAGGTTGAGGTTGCGGGTGGACAACCATACACGGTCTCCGACCTGGTAGGAAGGAGCAGGCGCTCGTCTGCGATCAGCCTGGAGTCTCTGGCGCTGCGCAGAGGCCTCAAGGGACTTCTGGATCTGTACCCAAGAAGCACGTAGGACGGAAAGGTGATCCTCCACAGCCGGAATATCCTGGGGAGAGAATACCTCCGGTAACACGGCAGGTTGGAACCCATAATTGGCCATGAAGGGAGACGTCCCAGAGGAAGAGTTCACCGCCGTGTTCCTGGCAAACTCAGCCCAAGGCAGAAGGTCAACCCAATTGTCTTGGTGATCGGAGACATAGCAACGAAGGAATTGCTCCAAGGCCTGATTGGATCGTTCTGCGGCCCCATTGGACTGAGGGTGGTAGGCCGAGGAGAAGGAGAGATGAATCCCCAACTGGGAGCAAAAGGCGCGCCAGAACCTGGACACAAACTGACTCCCCCGATCCGACACAATCTCCTTGGGCAAACCGTGCAACCGGAAGACCTCCCTGGCAAAAATCGTGGCCAACTCTTGTGCAGAGGGTAACTTCTTGAGAGGAACACAGTGGCACATTTTGGAAAACCGATCCACAATCATGAGAATGACCGTATGGCCTCGGGATGCAGGGAGGTCCACAATGAAATCCATCCCCAGGTGTGACCATGGGCGCTCCCCGGTGGCTATGGGTTGCAGAAGGCCCAACGGAAGGTGCCGAGGGGACTTACTCTGGGCACAAACGGAGCATGCCGCTACATATGCGGCGATGTCGGAACGTAGGGAAGGCCACCAGAACAGACGTGAAACAGCCCAGGACAGCTGATTCTTTCCAGGATGCCCCGCGGTCTTGGAGTTATGGTAGGTTCGCAACAACCGAGTGCGCAACTCCTCAGGCACAAAACATCTGCCGTTGGGTCTCCCAGAGGGAGCACCAGATTGAGCCGCCAAAATCTGCTCACCCAGGGGAGAGGTCAGGCTGGTGCGAATGGCGGCCAGGATCTGATTCGGAGGTATGACCGAAGTCGGAATCGACTCCTCCCTGGACAGCTCGGAGTACTGCCGTGATAGGGCATCCGCCCTGATGTTCTTGGAACCGGGTAGGTAGGAGACCACGTAATTAAAACGTGACAAGAACAGAGCCCATCTGGCCTGACGTGGTGTCAATCTCTTGGCCTCAGAAAGGTAGGTCAGATTCTTATGGTCCGTCAGGATGAGAACCGGAACCACCGAACCCTCGAGCAAGTGCCTCCATTCTTTAAGGGCCTGCACGATGGCCAATAACTCCCTGTCACCAATCTGATAGTTGCACTCCGCGGAAGACAGTTTCCGGGAGTAAAACCCACAAGGAAGCAGAGGACCCTCTGGTGTTCTACGCTGAGACAGAAGGGCGCCTACTCCCGTCTCAGACGCGTCCACCTCGAGGACAAAGGGCAACCCAGGGTTGGGATGCGACAGAATCGGAGCCGACACAAAAGCGGACTTTAGGGCCTCAAAAGCTCGGATGGCCTCGAGCGGCCAGACCTGGGAATTACTGCCCTTCCTGGTCAGATCCGTGAGAGGCTTGGCCAGCATGGAAAAGTCCCTGATGAACTTCCGATAATAATTGGCGAAGCCCAAAAAGCGCTGCAGGGAACGAAGACCACTGGGCTGGGGCCACTGTAAGACAGCCGAAACCTTCTCAGGATCCATGGAGAACCCCTCAGCGGAAATGATGTAACCTAAGAAGGTTACCTGGGATCGGTGAAATTCGCATTTCTCAAGCTTACCGAACAGCTTGTTCTCTCGTAACTGTTGCAACACTCGTCTGACATCCAGAATGTGGGCCTCCATGGATTCAGAATATACCAAGATGTCATCCAAATAGACCACCACACACTGCTGCAACAGGTCACGGAAAACATCGTTGATGAATTCCTGAAAGACTGCGGGCGCATTGCACAACCCAAAGGGCATAACCAAGGATTCATAATGACCGGTCCTGGTGTTAAACGCGGTCTTCCACTCATCGCCCGCCTTGATCCTTACCAGGTTATATGCCGCCCTCAGGTCGAGTTTGGTAAAGACCGTGGCCCCTTTAAGGCGATCGAACAGCTCGGAAATCAAGGGTATCGGGTAAGCGTTCTTGATCGTGATGCGATTGAGACCCCTGTAATCGATGCAAGGCCTCAACTCACCGCCCTTCTTTTTCACAAAGAAAAATCCAGCCCCTGCCGGGGACGAGGATTTGCGAATGTGTCCGCGTGAAAGCGCCTCCCTCACGTACTCCTCCATGGCCTCATTCTCCGCTACCGACAGTGGATAGACTTTGCCACGAGGAGGAACGGCACCAGGTTGTAACTCTATGGCACAATCGTATGGGCGGTGCGGAGGTAGGGCAACCGCGCGCACCTTATCGAATACATCCCGGTACTCCTCGTATTCAGGAGGCCACAGAGAGTCCGAGGAAGTACACAGCAACTTGACAGACCCATGGATGCAACTAGCCCCACACTGCGGTGACCACGAGAGGATCTCGGCCGATCTCCAATCGAAAGTCGGATTATGCTTCTGGAGCCAGGGGTAGCCCAAGACCACCGAGTAGTGTGGAGACGAAATAACCTGGAGGCAGACCGACTCTCTGTGAACGGCACCAATGGCTATCCCCACTGGAAGGGTCTCATGAGTCACGTGTGACGACAGAAGGGGTCTGCCGTCTATCGCCTCAAGAGCCAGTGGGGAACCTCGAGCCTGCAGAGGAATGGAATTGGCGGCAGCGAACACACTATCAATGAACAAACCACCAGCACCAGAGTCCACCAACGCCTGGGTCGTCACCGAGCCCCCGACCCAGGAGAGGACAACAGTGATCAGTGGTTTGTCAACACGGGAAACCGGGGACGAGGAGACTCCACCCAAGATCTGCCCCCGACAGGATCTCAGGTACGAGCGTTTCCCGGACGGTTCGGACATGCCAACCGAAAATGCCCACCGAGACCACAGTACATGCATCGACCCTCGCGTCTCCGGAGTACCCTCTCCCCCTCGGACAGGCGAGCAAACCCCAGCTGCATGGGTTCACCCCCAGACAAGTCATCCCCAGGAGGCGTGGGAGGAGAGGGAGGCACGGGTGGGACAGCAAACGTAGGCGCCAATCTGTTAGAAGACCTCCGCAGGCTCTCCTTAAAGGAAGGTCTCTCCCTGAGTCTGGTGTCAATCAAAATCAGGAAAGAAATAAGAGACTCGAGCTCCACTGGTAGGTCCTTAGCTGCAACCTCATCCTTCAAGGCATCCGAGAGACCATGAGAGAAAGCAGCGACCAGAGCCTCATTATTCCAGCCCACCTCTGCTGCCAGGGTACGAAACTCAATGGCGTATTCAGCTACGGATCGTGAACCCTGTCTGATGGACATAAGGAGCTTCGCAGCAGAGGCAGCACGAGCCGGCACATCGAATACCTTCCGAAGAGAAGCAACAAAACCGGAAAACTCGGCAACCACCGGATTGTTATTCTCCCATAAAGGGCTGGCCCAGGCCAAGGCCTTGTCCGAGAGCAGCGAGATCAAGAAGCCCACCTTTGATCTCTCAGTAGGAAAGGCATGTGGCAGCAACTCGAAATAAATGCCCACCTGGTTAAGGAAACCTCGGCACTGAGTTGGCTCTCCCCCAAAGCGCTGTGGAAGAGGGGCAGAACCGGTCATACCCCGAAACACTGCAGGCGCAACAACAGGTGTCGGGGTAGACTCTGGCGCAACAACCGGAGCGGCAGTAGGAGCGACAACCGACCCATCGGCAACGGGAGCGAAATGAGCCGTGCGTTCAAGCAGGGTTTGCAACGCCACAGCGAACCGACCCAACAGGTGATCCTGCTGATCAAGTCTGGCAACCAGCATGGGTAGCGAGGATGGCCCTGTACCGTCAGAACTCATGGCTTGGTCCTAATGTCACGGAACCATGAACCAGACGTACAACAAGAGATAAGTGAAAATAAGAAGGCTTTATTGAAAATAAAGCTGTAAAGCAAAAGTCCAAACGAATGGTGAAACCGAAGCAGAGTCTTTGAGAGGCCAGAGATCAGGAACCAGAAGGGTAGTCAGACGAAGCCAGGATCAGGAACCAGCAGGGTAGTCAGACGAAGCCAGGATCAGGAACCAGCAGGGTAGTCAGACGAAGCCAGGATCAGGAACCAGCAGGGTAGTCAGACGAAGCCAGGATCAGGAACCAGCAGGGTAGTCAGACGAAGCCAGGATCAGGAACCAGAAGCAGCAGCAGTCTTAGAAGCATGTGAACACAGGAGGACCAAGCAAGGAACTGAAGCCACAGACCTCCTATATATATGAGCTAGGCATCCAGCTCCTCCCAGTGGGAAGGAGGAGCCGCAGGGTGGAAGGCTACAAGAAACCCAGAAACCAAGATGGCCGCCAGCACATGTCAAACGAAGGAGAACAGCAAGAAGGTAAGACCATGACAAACAGGTAGTCTACCCAGCTCCTCAGCCGTGACAACATGTCAAAGTCAGGACGACGTGACAACAGAGGTTACCTGGCAAGAGCTGAAGCTAGGACTTCTGGCGTCCCAGGACCCCTGGCCAGCGTCAACACTGAGAATGATGGAGTCCGATCTCCCAGCAGTACCAAGATCCAGAGTGGATCTCACAGAGCGACGCATGTGTGTAAAGCGCAAATCTTTACTAGCTCCGCCCTATGGGGGCAACACCCCACCCCTCGTGACCAGCGAGGGGTGAGGGATGTCCTGCCGGAGACCACCTGGGAGAATGAGAGACACGTCTTGGCTTGGTGACATGCTTCCGGCGAGACTACATCTGTCTCCCTGGCTGTCTGACAGTACCCCCCTCTTGAGGAGAGACCTCTGGGCTCTAACCACCCGGTTTGTCTGGGAACCTAGAATGGAATTCAGCAATCAACTAATCGGCATGGATACACCTTTTAGGGACCCATGACTTCTCCTCTAGTCCATACCCTTTCCAATGTATTAGGTATTGAACTGAATTTTGGACCTTTCGGGAGTCAATAACCCATTCAACCTCATACTCCTCCTGACTATCGACCAGAACAGGACCAGGAAGAGTATAGGGCACCAAAGGCTCCCAGGCTTTCTTAAGGAGGGATCTGTGAAACACATTAGGTAAACACAAGAATGGTCAGTAAACGTAAGCCAGGGCACAAAAACCAGAAGACAACCAAAACCAAAGCCAGAGTGAATAACCAGAGAAACCACTCAACAGATAGCTTCAGATCCAGAACCAAGGAAGTAACTTAATAATCAGCAGTGAGTTTGGGAAAAGACCAAGTTTAAACATCCCTCCACTGATCACCTGACACTGCTGAGGTCACACCCAATCTCCACCCTCAGGCCAGGGAAGCACAGGTGAGGGCTGAGAGTGTGCAGAGGAAGGAACCTCTCACCACATGTCCAAGTCAGGATACATGACAACAGTGGTTCCCTGGCAACAGCTGATGCTTATCCCTGACCGCCGGAACCCCTGACCAGCATAAGAGCTGGGAATGATGGCGTCCCATCTCCCAGCAGTACCAAAATCCAGAGTGGATCTCACAGAGCGACGCGTTTGCATAAAATGCAAATCTTTACTAGCTCCGCCCTCCGGGTCGACACCTTGTGGTCAGCGAGGGGTGAGGGATGTCCCGCCGGAGGGCCGGAGACAACCTGGGAGAATGAGAGACACGTCTTCGCTTGGTGACATGCTTTCGATGAGACGGAGCCTGTCTCCCTGGCTGCCTGACAATCCCAAGCTCTGAACATCTCAAAAAGCACTGTCCAATCCATCATCCAAAAATGTAAGCAGTATGGCATAACTGCAAATCTATAAAGACATGGCCATACACCTAAACTGACAGCCGAGGCAACGAGAGCACTTTTTAGGGAAGTGTCACGAATAATGGGGAGGAGAGGGACACCAGAAAGACAACAGAAGGAAGAAGACAAAGAACTAGGTCTCAAGGCTAGGAAGAAGGGAAAGGTCACCTCCTAGGAAACCCCTAGATCTTGCCCTGACTCCTGTCAGTATGTATGGACCCTGAAGGTGGGAAAATACATACGCAGAACCTAAACCCTAGGAGCCCTGAGATGCCCTAGAGGTAGTGAAAGGGAATGAGACTACTGGTTCCTTCCCAGGTGAACAAACCAGCGTCTCCCTGAGGCCTAGTAACAACAAGCACAAGGGAACAACCAAATACGAAGAGCAGTACAACTTATCTTATAGAAAATGCATGAGCAGGAACACAGGTAAGGTCCACACACCAACTCTTTCAAATCCAAGCAGAGAATATCAACCGCATGGTATGAAGTGTGAAACCAAACTAAATAGGGAAGCAGTAATGACCGCCAGCTGCCCCTGAAAGAGGTGTGGTCATTACCAAACAACAACACTGAGAATCAAAAGACTGTCAGTTCGCCTCACGTGCAGTCAGTCTCTCTGATCTGATCTTTTAACCTCTGTCACAGAAGGTACTATGACAGTACCCCCACCCCTTCTACGGGTCACCTCCGGACACCCAGGACCGATCTTATCTGGACTAGCCCTGTGAAAGGCTTTCACAAGGCGACTGGCATTAACATCGGCTGCTGTAACCCAAATTCTCTCCTCTGGACTGTAACCCTTCCAGTGAAGGAGATACTGGAGGGATCTACGGAGAATTCGGGAGTCCACTATCCTGGCGATCTGAAATTCGAGATTACCGTCCACCATGACAGGAGGAAGTGGCAGGGAGGACGGTTCAGCAGGTTCGACATATCTCTTCAGTAATGATTTGTGGAAAACATTATGAATCTTTAAAGCCTGTGGAAGTTAAAGACGAAAGGCTACCGGGTTAATAATAGCAGAAATCTTATATGAACCAATAAATCTTGGGCCCATCTTCCAAGAAGGTACTTTCAACTTAATGTTTCTTGTGGACAGCCACACAGAATCACCCACTCTCAGGTCCGGACCACTCATACGTCTCTTGTCAGCCATACGTTTATACTACTTGCCCATTTTTTTTAGATTATTTTGAATTTTCCACCAAATAGATGACCATCTTTCCTCTTCAGGTATACCAGAAGTCTCAGTACCAGAAAATGTGCCAAACTGTGGATGGAACCCATATGCCTCAAAAAACGGCGACTTATCAGTGGACTCCTGCCTACGGTTATTTATGGCGAACTCGGCCAAAGACAAAAAAGAAAACCACTCCTCCTGATTCTCTGAGACAAATCATCTCAGATAAGTCTCCAGATTCTGGCTAGTGCGCTGTCCGTTCGACTGAGGGTGAAAGGCCGAAGAGAAGGACAATTGTACCCCCAAGTGAGAGCAGAGCGCCTTCCAGAATCTGGAAACAAACTGAGTCCCCCTATCAGACACCACATCAGAGAGAATACCATCTAGCTTCACGATGTCAACAAACACTTGTGCGAGAGTTTTAGCATTAGGTAGCCCTGGTAATGTTATAAAGTGTGACATTTTACTGAAGTGAACAACCACCACCAGAATCACAGTTTTTCCTTAGCACGTGCAGAAGTACTACAGGCTGAAACATAGCCCTCCACACATTTACGCAACCCTGAGAGATGAGATTGATCATAGATCTGTTCTCAGGAAGTCCTGTAAGAACAGTACAGTGATGTTCATCGAATACCTTGTGCCGTAATTCCGAAGGAACAAACAACTTTTCCGGAGGACAAGAATTTGGTGCATCTCCCTGAGTCTCCAACACCTCTGCCTCGAGGTTGGGATAAAGGGTGGATATTACTACCCCTTCACATAAGATAGGACCAGGATCTTCGGAATCACCAACCCTCCCCCCCCCCCCCCCCCACAGGAAGGCTACGCGACAAGGCATCCGCCTTGACGTTCTTAATACCATGGCGATAGGTGACAATGAAATTGAATCTGGTACAAAACAACGACCATCTGGCCTGCCTTGGGTTAAGACGTTTAGCCGACTCCAGGTAAGCCAGATTTTTGTGATCAGTAATTACTGTAATAGGATCGCTCCTTCCAACCAATGCTGGCAATCCTCAAAAGCCAAATTAATAGCCAGCCATTCTCTAATGCCTACATCATAATTTCTTACAGCAGCTGAGAGTTTCTTAGAGAAGAATGCCCATGGGTGCTATTTACTAGGTGAAGGACCTTGCGACAAGACTGCTCGAACCCCTACCTCGGATGCGTCAACTTCCACAATGAATGGCTGTGACACATCAGGTTGCACCAGTATAGGAGCAGAAGCAAAACACTACTTCACTGCTAAAAAGGCATGTAATGCCTCATCAGACCGGACTGAGAAATACGCACCTTTCTTAGTCATATCTGTAAATGGTTTAACAACAGTCGAGTAATTCAAGATAAATTTACGGTAGTAGTTGGTGAACCCCAAAAATCGCATGGGCACTTTCGGATTTTTGGGTTGATCCCAGTCGAACAGAGCACAGACTTTTTCCGGATTCATACGAAAACCTGAAGATGAGAGTAGGTAACTAGTGATGGACGAACATCTGCCGGGACGGTTTGCGAACGCAAACGCGATGAAATGTTCGCGAACCGCAAGTTCGCGGCAAGTCCCATTCATTTTAATTGCAGGCGAACCTGAAAAACCTTTAGCTCATATTTGCAGCCAAGAAATAATTACTAGAAGTGCACAAATAGTCCCACAACATGGACAGTGACATGCCAGATGTATTATTCGAATTTGCGACATTATTCGAATTTGTGATCTCCATAAAAAAAAAATTCAATTTCAATGTGAAATATCGGCAATATAATTTTCGCGTACGCGCATGCGCAAATGCACTATAAAGAAAGTATATTGGTATATAACACCCCGCTTTAATCTGTTTTTTTTGGGGGACGACTGCTATATCATACCAGTAGAAATTATTTGTTCCAATAACGCTTGTCCCTCTATATACCTGCAGTATCGCAGCAGAACCAAACACAACTGCCGCACAATACAAATGCACTATAATGTACTTTCTAACATAGAAAGTATATTATAACATTGTACAAGGAAGGCAATCCATTAGAATATACATGAAGATAAAACGTAACCTTTAATCATTTTACTATGAGGGTCCATTCACACTTCCGTAAGTGTTTTGCGAATCCGCAAAACACGGACACCTGTAATGTGCATTCCGCAATTTGTGGACCGCACATCGCCGGCACTATAATAGAAAATGCCTAATCTTGTCTGCAATTGCGGACAAGAATAGGACATGTTCTATTTTTTTGCGGAAACGGAAGCACATATGCGGAAGTGCGGATCCGCAAATGCGGATGCGGACAGCACATTCCAGCACCATTGAAAATGAATGGGTCTGCACCCGTTCCGCAAAATTGCGGAACGGATGCGGACCCATTTTGCGGACGTGTGAATGGAAAAGATATCCCTCAAAATAAAAATTAATGAAATTATTAAAGTTAACCAAAAAGCATAGATGTGGTAGGCAATAACAAGTGCTTGGCGGCACTAAATCAGGTGCTCGGCGGCACCAAATCAGAAACCATATGTCCTACCACAATCCGGGGGGTTCCAGTGCACATCGATGAATCCAGGAGGGAAAGCAAAAAAACATCCATCCCTGGGCTAGATGATGATGTGGTATTGAAGGACAAGGTGGGCAAAGAACTGTCCCTGATATTGCCCTACAGGGGGGTGCTATTCTGGCCCTGATAGCCTAACCACAGACCACCCGCCCTGATAAGAGCGACCCCGTCCGGAACCTTACCCTATATAAAAATGGCCCTAGTAAGCCCCTAGGCCCCTGACTTCCAGGTAAACACTATATAGATCTATGTGTTTTTGACTCATTATAAAAGTATATTATAAGTATATCGCACCCCTCTGTGTATCACACATATCGATAGCACACCTATACTAGTGCTTAAAATTACTTTTGTGGCCCTATTAGCTAGCGTTTGGTGTCCCTAACAGCCTGTCCCTGCTTCACACAGCAACCTCTCCCTACACTGGCAAAACACTGAATGTAAAATGGCGGCCAGATCAGGTTTATTTATAAGGTAGGGGGTATGTCCATGTGCTGAAATGTCTCTATTGGCTGTCTTGTACCACCTGATGGAAGTGTCATAGGTCAAAGTTCTTCACAATGTAAAAGAATATGGTGGGTGCGAATTTCTCCATATGTTCGCATGTTCAGCGGATCGCGAGCATGCAAAGTTCGCTGCAAAACAACCGCCAGGCGAACTGCAAGGCCATCTCTATAGGTAACCCAGGAATTGCACTTTCGGAACTGCAAATACACACTTCTCCATCTTAGCATACAATTTATTCTCATACACGTGTTTCACATGATCCTGATGAGTTTCCATGTCTGGATAATAAATTAGTATATCATCCAGATACAGCACAACAAACTTTCCCACCAGATGATGAAAGATGTCATTAATGAAATGTTGGAAAACCGCAGAAGCATTGGTCAACGCAAAAGGCAATACCAAATTCTAAAAATGACCTTCAGGGGTATTAAAGGCCATCTTCCATTCATCCCTCTCTTTGATTCTTACTAGATTTTATGCCCCCCTCAAATCCAACTTGGAGAACACCTTGGCACCAACAATCTGATTAAACTCACGATAGTCCAAACATGGCCTAAGAGTTCCATCCTTTTTTTTAACAAAGAAGAACCCTGCATCCACTGGGGATTTGAATGGTCTAATATGACCTTTAGCCAAACTCTTGTTGATATATTCTCGCATGGCTCTCTTTCAGGTTCAGAAAGATTATACAACCGACACTTGGGCAACCTAGTTCTAGGAATAAGGTTGATTGGGCAATCATACTCCCGATGTGGAGGTAGCTCCTGCTCTACACTTTCAGAGAATACATTGGAAAAAGCAGAAATAAACGAAGGTATAACTTTTGTTCTTACAACAGAAAGTGACGTGCTAAGACAGTTGTCTATGTAATAATCACTCCAAACAAGAATCTGTCTCGCTTGCCAATCGATGGTAGGATTATGTTTGCTTAACCATGGTAACCCTAGCACCAATGGAGCAGGCAGACCCTCTAGCACAAAACACGAAATAGATTCTTGATGAAAATCACCCACCATTAAACGAATGTCCTGCACCATTTGTAATAAACATGTTTGTGTGAGAGGAGCGGAATCAATTGCAAACACTGAAATATTTGTATCCAATGCACTTGTTGTCAACCCATGTATATGAACGAACTGACCATCAACTAGGTTAACCCCTGCCCCATTGTCAATAAATACTTAAATTCCCACAGTTTTGGAGTCTAGCGCCACCTTGGCAGGGAGGAGAAATCGGGTACTACCGGCAAAAGACAAAAGTAATTTCTCAGATTCCCCACCCACACCACCAAGAGTGAGATGAGGACTAAACACATTTCTTTTTCTTTTTCACCTTGACGTTTAACATAAGGACATAAGTTAACAAAATGTCCCCCTTTTCCTCAGAACAAGCAGAGTCTCATCTTAAGCCTAAAGTTTTTATTACCAGATCCAGGGGTAGCTCCCGCCAGCTGCATTGGCTCATCACCAGACATGTGCTCAAGTGTCTCTTTACCCAAAGTGTCAGAAGAGGTCGCCACCTTATATGATAGTACGACCGGAGTGTGAGGAGCCTTAGATCTCTCCCTCAAGCGTCTATCAATACGCACAGCAAGGGACATAGCCGCCTCCAATGACTCGGGATATTTGATTTGTGAAACGCCAATGCGTCTTTCAGGCTCTTAGAAAACCCTTGACAGAATTGACTACGGAGAGCAGGATCATTTCACTCCGTATCTGTAGCCCATCTCCTAAATTCAGAGCAATAGGTCTCCGCAGAATACCTGTCACGCCCTGCCCTGTGAGAGGTCTGAGAAGATCTGACAGACTTGCTACACGTGAGTCTATCTGACAGATTGTTCTGTTTCACTTTGTTGTGGTTTTGGGCAGGATCCCACCTCCCCACAGGTTCTGCTTATTAGCTATTTAGTGGTGCTATTTATACCCGCCTCTCACTATAGCCCTTGCGGTTTATATTTGCTTCTGCAGTTCTCAGCTGGTGTTTGGTGGATCTCCTGCTCCCCGTCCGTCTTAAGCTAAGTCCTACTCCTTCCCTTTTGTTGTGTGTTCTGGCTAGGCCTCAGGAAGACGCTGGTTCCTGCACCTAGTGCTAGGAACCTGTTGTCTTATCTCCAGCTCCCTAGCTGAAGGTTTGTTTCAGTTTCAGCTAGGCTTAGGTTCCAGTGCATGAGTACTTCCTCCCTAAGGATTTGCTCATGTTGTCAGCAGTCAGGGAAAGGCTCAGGGATTGTCAGATGTGATCTTTCCCTGTTCCCTAGCTTTGGGGCCTAGCCTGGTGTTTTGTTGCTTTTGTTGTATTTGGTTTGCTTCCCTTCCCTCACCTACCATGACAATGCCCTCCCTGCCATAAGCCACACAACTTTGTCTTGGCCAGGGAGATATGATCTGGGTCATCATAGATAAGCCCTAGAGCTCTGAAAAATTAATCTACCGACTGGAGGGACTGTGATCCGGTCGGCAACGAAAAAGCCCAAGATTGAGCGTCACCTTTTAGCAAATAAATGATTATACCCACTCTTTAACTTTCGTCCCCACAAGAGTGTGGACGCAGCTTAAAATATGCACGACTCCCTGAACCAACTAAAATTGTCACTTCCCCTGGAAAATCTGTCTGGAAGAGCCACCTTGGGTTCAGAGCAGACCTGGTTCCTGCTGCCGCCTGTGGTATCTGGACCAGTGAGACGGTCGTGCGGAGGTCAGCTACCTCCAGAGACAGCTCCTGGAGTTGTCCGACCAGTGCAGAAATAGGATCCATTGCCGCACTGATACAAACAAAATGGCTTTTTTACAGCAGTTGATAATGTCACGAATAATGGGGAGGAGAGGGACACCAGAAAGACAACCGAACGGAGAAGACAAAGAACTAGGCCTCAAGGCTAGGGAGAAGAGAAAGGTCACCTCCTGGGAAACCCCAAGATCTGGCCCTGACTCCTGTCAGTATGTATAGACCTTGAAGGTGGGAAAATATATACGCCGGAACCTAAATCCTAGGAGCCCTGAGATGCTAGAGGTAGTGAAAGGGAATGAGTCTACTGGTTCCTTCCCAGGTGAACGAACCAGCGTCTCCCTGAGGCCTAGTAACAACAAGCACAAGGGAACAACCAAAAACAAAGAGCAGTACAACTTATCTTATAGAAAATGCATGACCAGGAACACAGGTAAGGTCTGCACACCAACTCTTCCAAATCCAAGCAGAGAATATCAACAGCATGGTATGAAGTGTGAAACCAAACTAAATAGGGAAGGAGTAATGACTGCCAGCTGCACCTGAAAGAGGTGTGGTCATTACCAAACAACAACAGTAAGAATCAAGAGACTGTCAGCCTCACGTGTAGTCAGTCTCTCCGATCTTCTAACCTCTGTCGCAGAAGGTACCGTGACAGAAAGCAGCCAAGAGCCCCATGGTCCATCTGAAGGAGCCGCAAAAATCCATAGCTCAAGTGGGAGAATCTGTCCATAGGACAATTATTAGTCGTGTACTCCATAAATCTGGCCTTTATTGAAGAGTGGTAAGAAGAAAGCCATTTTTGAAAGAAAGCCATCAGAAGTCCCGTTTGCAGTTTGCCACAAGCTATGTAGTGGAGATGTTCTGGTTCTGATCAATGGTCAGGTAGGTTGATACACTGTTCCAAATTAGATAGATATATACGTGCATGCACAGCGAGAGAAATAACACTGACACTAGATAAGGTCAAAGCATAATTCTAATTTATTAGGTGGGGGCTTCACATTACATACCCTCCATATTAATGGGAGGAGTGGGCTCACATGGTTGGTCTTTTAGCAAGAAGGAATGTAAACAGGAAATAAGTTTAAGACATATGTATGATAGACTCAGAGGAATTCCTGACAGTTTCAAGTCTTTGCTGCAAATAGTTTCAATCATAGAATGCATACTGGGGGTTGTCTCTCGGACAGACACCATTTTGTTAGTGACAAGCAAGTGTCCATTATATTCCATAACAGTCCCGCCTTGGATTCTTGATTGTAGAACTTTCCCTGCCTAGTGAACCCGTGGGAATACCATTCGCAATCCTCTTCATCCACAGTGGCGACAACCTACCCCTTTTGGGTAGACTCCCGGTTAATCGGGATTCATCTTTCCCTATCTCGGTACAACAACGTAATTGGTGGGGGAACTTGTGTTGAATTCTTTGGTTTCCATTTCTTCTTCACCATATAGCAGCATGATGGGCTGTTCAGTAGTTGAAATCACAATTTTTTCACATATTTTTTGGACACAGGGTACAATGCAGCATAACACTACTGACATTAATACTAGCATCAGGGCTATCACCATACCTATCTGGGTGAGGAAGCATTTCCAATTTTTGAACCATCCAAAGTACTCATCCCATGGGTCCAGTGTCGGACTGGGGTACCTAGGGCCCACCAGTAAAATTTATTTTGGGGGCCCACCGTATGGATACATTCAAATACAATAAATAATCTAACAAGTTTTTTATATGAACATAGGCTGGTTGAGGCCCCCCCCCCCCCGCATATGTAACAGTTCATTTTATTGTGTGTGTCAGCATTGTATTTCATCCATTCTAAGCACAAATTGGTGTCAGAAAATCCTGTCTCAGCGTCCATAGTTTCTTCAAAGGTGGGGTCTGCTATGGCTGTCATCCACCTGATGTGGACAGTCATCTCGTACATGGCCAGGCTCCCGTCACCACCAGCGGACTATCGGAGCTGGGTCCACAGGGGCTACATCCCGGGTGGGTTTGGTGGGCCCAAATCGCCGGATCTGGGGTGGAGAGTTACGGGTTTTGACTATCCCCCTCCAAAAGAACCCCCCTGTACATTCTGGGTAGTCTCATAACTCTCCACCAGGTCGACCATCTCGAGAGCATTACCTGGAGAGACCTGGCCGATCCATTGCTGGAGAGGGGGTGGCAAAGCCCTTCAGAACATATCAGCCAACAGACAGTCCAGCATAGCAGTGGGGCTCAGCATGTCAGGCTGTAGCCACTTTTGCAAGAGGTTAAGCAAGTTATAATACTGGAGTCTTACGGGCTCAGCCGACTTAAACCCCCAGTGATCCACCCGCTGGGCCCGGACCAACACATTCACCCCCAGTCTTGACAGAATCTCACCATTGACTTTCTGGTAGTCGGCCACTTGATCATCAAGTCGAAATACACCCGCTGGGAATCGGAGGTCAGGAACGGAGCAACGACCTCAGCCCACTGATCTCGGGGTTGATTCTCATACATCGCCAGGTTGGTTTCGAGGTCATCTGATGGTGTCATCTTGGGGATCACCGCACGGACCGCTTTCCGGACATCATGGACACTCTGGGACGCTCCTGCCGTCTGTAAAGCCATCACATGTTGTAACAGCAGCTGGTTTGTTTCTTGCTGGTGTTGATTAGCCTCCACAAGAGCTTTCATTACAGCCTCCATTTTGTCACATGACACAGGTTGGAATTTATCTGGTTTAATCCAGGACATCCAGCCGTACCCAAACAAAATATTTTGGTGTTTATGCCAGCCTCACTGCTTGTGCACGCATCCTCCACCAATTGTGAGGATTCGCTCTGGTAGGCAGGGTAAGCATACGCAGTACAGAGGCAAAAGAAACAGTTTGTAAAACAAAACTTCAGTGTTTATTCACACAGGAGAAAAAAACAAAGCAACATATTTCAGTCTTAGTGTTCGTTCACACAAAGGAAAGTCCAAAGCACAAAACAGTCACCTTGTTAGCATTTTTTTTCAGTGGTCCACAACAGGCTTTAGGGGGCCTGTTTCCACGCATGCGGCTCTCAGCCCTCTAGTACGGCACCATGCCTCAGATCCCAAAACAGAGACCTTGATTCTGAGCCCAGCTGCCTATTTAAAGGACAGCCAGGTGCGGCCAAAACCCGGACAGGCACTTAAACTCCAGTCCGGTATTTGATTTCACCCTGGCTGGAAATCAGCCCAGCTGCCCATGTTGGGAGGAAAATACCTGCCTTCCCAAACAAAACCCCTTGCTATGTCACAATATATATATATGTGTATATATATATATATATATATATATATATACACACAGCATATACAGGGTGGGCCATTTATATGGATGCACCTTAATAAAATGGGAATGGTTGGTGATATTAACTTCCTGTTTGTGGCACATTAGTATATGTGAGGGGGGAAACTTTTCAAGATGGGTGGTGACCATGGTGGCCATTTTGAATCCAACTTTTGTTTTTTCAATAGGAAGAGGGTCATGTGACACATCAAACTTATTGGGAATTTCACAAGAAAAACAATGGTGTGATTGGTTTTAACGTAACTTTGTTCTTTCATGAGTTATTTACAAGTTTCTGACCACTTATAAAATGTGTTCAATGTGCTGCCCATTGTGTTGGATTGTCAATGCAATCCTCTTCTCCCACTCTTCACACACTGATAGCAACACCGCAGGAGAAATGCTAGCACAGGCTTCCAGTATCCGTAGTTTCAGGTGCTGCACATCTCGTATCTTCACAGCATAGACAATTGCCTTCAGATGACCCCAAAGATAAAAGTCTAAGGGGGTCAGATCGGGAGACCTTGGGGGCCATTCAACTGGCCCATGACGACCAATCCACTTTCCAGGAAACTGTTCATCTAGGAATGCTCGGACCTGACACCTATAATGTGGTGGTGCACCATCTTGCTGGAAAAACTCAGGGAACGTGCCAGCTTCAGTGCATAAAGAGGGAAACACATCATCATGTAGCAATTTTGCATATCCAGTGGCCTTGAGGTTTCCATTGATGAAGAATGGCCCCACTATCTTTGTACCCCATATACCACACGATACCATCAATTTTTTTGTTCCAACAGTCTTGGAGGGATCTATCCAATGTGGGTTAGTGTCAGACCAATTGCGGTGGTTTTGTTTGTTAACTTCACCATTCACATAAAAGTTTGCCTCATCACTGAACAAAATCTTCTGCGTAAACTGAGGGTCCTGTTCCAATTTTTGTTTTGCCCATTCTGAAAATTCAGTGCGCCGATCTGGGTCATCCTCGTTGAGATGCTGCAGTAGCTGGAGTTTGTAAGGGTGCCTTTTGTGAGTAGCTAATATCCGCCGAAGGGATGTTCGACTAAGGCTACTTTCACACTTGCGTTAGGAGCGGATCCGTCTGGTGTCTGCACAGACGGATCCGCTCCTATAATGCAAACGCTTGCATCCGTTCAGAACGGATCCGTTTGCATAACCATGATAATGCAAACGGATCCGTTCAGACTTTACATTGAAAGTCAATGGGGGACGGATCCGTTTAAAAATTGAGCCATACTGTGTCATCTTCAAACGGATCCGTCCCCATTGACTTCCATTATAAGTCTGGACGGATCCGCTCGCCTCCGCACGGCCAGGCGGACACCCGAACGCTGCAAGCAGCGTTCAGGTGTCCGCTCACTGAGCGGAGCGGAGGCTGAGCGCTGGCAGGCGGATGCATTCTCAGTGGATCCGCCTCCATTGAGAATGCATCAGGGCTGGACGGCTGCGTTCGGGACCGCTCGTGAGCTCCTTCAAACGGAGCTCACGAGCGGACACCTGAACGCAGGTGTGAAAGTAGCCTAATGCCACTCTTCAGTGACATGCGGCGAGTGCTACGCTGTGGGCTCTTGCTGAATGAAGCTAGGACAGCCACTGATGTTTCTTCATTAGAGACAGATTTCATGCGTCCACATTTGGCAAATCCAACACTGAACCAGTTTCACGAAACTTAGCAAGCAGTTTGCTAACTGTAGCATGGGAGATGGCTGGTCTCGTAGGGTGTCTTGCATTGAAATCGGCTGCAATGACCCGGTTACTGCGTTCACCAGACATCAACACAATTTCTATCCGCTCCTCACGTGTTAACCTCGACGAAATGTCAATGGCTGTAAACAAAGAGAAACTTGTAAATAACTCATGAAAGAATAAAGTTACGTTAAAACCAAGCACACCATTGTTTTTCGTGTGAAATTCCCAATAAGTTTGATGTGTCACATGACCCTCTTCCTATTGAAAAAACAAAAGTTGGATTAAAAATGGCCGACTTTAAAATGGCCGCCATGGTCACCACCCATCTTGAAAAGTTTCCCCCCTCACATATACTAATGTGCCACAAACAGGAAGTTAATATCACCAACCATTCCCATTTTATTAAGGAGTATCCATATAAATGGCCCACCCTGTAGATATATTTATAGAGATATCTATCTATCTATCTATCTATCTATCTATATATATATAGAAAAAACTGTGGCAGCACTCCCTTTAAAGCTGTATGAGATGTAGGGTGCCCGCGGTGGTCCCTCGATTCAGGACGGAAGACAGCAAAGAAAGTTCGCAGCACTCCTTGAAAGATAAAATGTGCTCTTTTATTCACACATATCAAGTGACAACGTTTCGGTTCTCTCACAGAACCTTTCTCAAGTCACCTGACTTGAGAAAGGTTCTGTGAGAGAACCGAAACGTTGTCACTTGATATGTGTGAATAAAAGAGCACATTTTATCTTTCAAGGAGTGCTGCGAACTTTCTTTGCTATATATATATATATATATATATATATATATATATATATATATAACTCTGCTATAACTCTCTATCAATCTCAATAAATTTGCTGTGACTAACTCTCTCTCTCTATCTCCTACAACACACTACATAGGGCCGTGGTGTCATCAGCCTTATATAGTGTGGTGCAGGGACTTAGCTGTGGGGCAGAGTCATCATGACTTTGCCCAATCATGGCTCTAAATGTGTACTGAGCCCTGATTGGCACAGTCTTGCACCTGACCTGCAGTCAGGTACAATACTGTAGCCAATTACAGTTTCGCAGGGAGCAGTGCATTGTGGGATGTTCGAATAGACTGCGAATATCCCGCAATTTTCAGCGTTCAGCGAATGCTAGAACAGGCTGTTTGAGTCGAACATGCAGCTCATCCCTATTGGTGAGTATAGAGTTCTGTTCTATTCCAGTTTTGCCATGGATGTCCTAAGCCCTATACCCTCTCTCCCAGTTATGGAGTTCTCCAATAAAGCATTTTAACACCCACTTAAAGTGACTGACGGTGACGCCCAACCATTCTTTGATCGCACATACCTTTACCACTGGACTTTAATTTGCCCCTGAGAATGAAATGACAGTCCTCCCTGTCTTTGGGGGTCCATGTTATGCATCTGTGGTTCAGGGTTGCGCTACACTTGTTATTTGGTGAGCTTAATGTGGCTTAACGAACAAAAAAAAAAACTGGACGTTAACCAATTTTCCCTAAGCTTTACACAACATAAGACTCTTTATATGCCAACATATTCTTAATGTTTCAGGTCATTTGGTAAAACATACCAAAACTTATTCACATTAATCTATTTCATTACAATCCTGAAACATTTAAGGTGAACAGCTTAATGTAATGCTTAATGTGCCATATTATGCCTAAACATTAACCTATTGCATTAAAACACTGCAAATGAATATTAAAATATGTTTTCCAAGATTTAATAGTAGCTTAATATGGGGAAATAAAAAAATAAAAATAAAATTAACCCCTTCAAGACCAAGCCAGTTTTTACCTTCAGGACCAAGCCCCATTTTGCAAATCTGACATGTTTCACTTTGGGTCCATTCACATATCCGCAATTCCATTCCGCATTTTGCGGAACGGAATTGCGGACCCATACATTTATATGGGCCCGCACGACGTCCGGCCCCGATCGGAACTGTGGACCCGCACTTCCGGGTCCGCAATTCCGATCCTGAAAAAAATAGAACATGTTCTATTCTTGTTCGCAATAGTGGACAAGAATAGGCATATTCTCTTAGTGCCGGCAATGTGCGGTCCGCAAAATGCGGAACGCACATTGCCGCTGTCCGTGTTTTGCGGATCCACGGATCCGCAAAACACACACGGATGTGTGAATGGACACTTTATGTGGTAATAGCTTTGGAACACTTTTACTTATCCAAGCCATTCTGAGATTGTTTTCTCGTGACACATTGTACTTTTTGTAATTTTGAGTCAATATGTTTTACCTTTATTTATAAAGAAAATCCTAAATTTACAGAAATTTTAGAAAAATTCTCAATTTTCTAAATTTTAATTTCCCTGGTTTTCTGACAGATAGTGGTACCTCACAAAATAGTTATTACTTTTCATTTACTATATGTCTACTTCATGTTTTCATCATTTTGTAAATGTTATTTTATTTTTTTAGGACATTAGAAGGCATGTAAAAATTTTTTAGAACACTTCCAAAACCCACTTTTTAAAGTCCAGTTCAGGTCTGAAGTCACTTAGTGGGGCTTATACACTCACCTAAAGAATTATTAGGAACACCATACTAATACGGTGTTGGACCCCCTTTTGCCTTCAGAACTGCCTTAATTCTACGTGGCATTGATTCAACAAGGTGCTGATAGCATTCTTTAGAAATGTTGGCCCATATTGATAGGATAGCATCTTGCAGTTGATGGAGATTTGAGGGATGCACATCCAGGGCACGAAGCTCCCGTTCCACCACATCCCAAAGATGCTCTATTGGGTTGAGATCTGGTGACTGTGGGGGCCATTTTAATACAGTGAACTCATTGTCATGTTCAAGAAACCAATTTGAAATGATTCGAACATTGTGACATGGTGCATTATCCTGCTGGAAGTAGCCATCAGAGGATGGATACTTGTTCTCATTCTGTTTACGCCAAATTCGGACTTCATAAAATGCTTTGCTGCATACCTCGGTTGTAACGAGTGGTTATTTCAGTCAACGTTGCTCTTCTATCAGCTTGAATCAGTCAGACCATTCTCCTCTGACCTCTAGCATCCACAAGGCATTTTTGCCCACAGGACTGCCGCATACTGGATGTTTTTCCCTTTTCACACCATTATTTGTAAACCCTAGAAATGGTTGTGCGTGAAAATCCCAGTAACTGAGCAGATTGTGAAATACCGTACTCAGACCGGCCCGTCTGGCACCAACAACCATGCCACACTCAAAATTGCTTAAATCACCTTTCTTTCCCATTCTGACATTCAGTTTGGAGTTCAGGAGATTGTCTTGACCAGGACCACCCCCCTAAATGCATTGAAGCAACTGCCATGTGATTGGTTGACTAGATAATGCATTAATGAGAAATAGAACAGGTGTTCCTAATAATTTTTTATGTGAGTGTATAATAGAAACCACCCAAAAATGACCCCGTTTTAGAAACTACACCCCTCAATGTATTCAAAACTGATTTTACAAATGTTGTTAACCCTTTAAGTGTGCCACCAGAATTAATGGAAAATGCAGGTGAAGTTTTAAAATTTCACTTTTTTTCAGATTTTTCCATTAGATCCATTTTTCCTGCAACCCAGCATGGGTTAAAGCAAAATAAACCTCAATATTTGTTACCCTGATTCCTAATTTTACAGAAACACCCCATATGTGGTCATAAAGTGCTATATGGGTGCACAGTGGGGCTCAGAATGGGAGGAACACTGTGTTGCTTTTGGAAGGAAGATTTCGCTGGAATAATTTTCAGGCACCATGTCGCATTTGAAGACACCCTGAGGCACCCCAACAGTGAAAAACCCCCAAAAGTGACCCCATTATGGAGAATACAACCCCCAAGGAATTTTTCAAGGGGTGCACTGAGCACTTTGGCCCAATAGCCGTTTCATAGAATTTAGAAAGACTTGGCAGCGAAAATGATATATTCATATTTTACAAGAATATCTCGCTTTAGGCCCAAATTTTTCATTTTAACAAGGGGTATCAGGAGAAAATGCACCCCATAATCTGTTACCCATTTTCTCCTGAATACGTCAACACCCCATATGTGGTTGTAAAGTGCTGTATGAGCACACAGCGGGGCTCAGAATGGGAGGAACACCGTGTGGCTTTTGAAAGGCAGATTTTGCTGAAATAGTTTTTTAGGCACCATGTTGCATTTGAAGACACCCTGAGGCACCCCAACAGTGAAAAAAAAAAAAAAAAGTTACCCCATTATGGAAAATACACCCCCCAAGGAATTTTTTAAGCGGTGCATGAGCACTTTGGCCCAATAGCCATTTCATAGAATTTAGAAAGAATTGGCAGTGTAATAATATTACAGGCTATAGCTACTAGAGAGGGGTTGTTGATCCAGGGAGTTATTCTGATTGCCTTATTGGAGTCGGGAAGGAATTTTTCCCCCCTTAAGTGGGGAAAATTGGCTTGTACCTCACAGGGGTTTTCTGCCTTCCTCTGGATCAACTTGCAGGATAACAGGCCGAACTAGATGGACAAATGTCTTTTTTCGGCCTTATATACTATGTTACTATGTATGTTCTCCTGAATATGTCAACACCCCATATGTGGTTGTAAAGTGATATATAGGGGCACAGCGGGGCTCAGAATGGGAGGAACACTGTGTTGCTTTTGGAAGGAAGATTTTGCAGGAATAATTTCCAGGCACCGTGTCGCATTTGAAGACACCCTGAGGCACCCCAACGGTGAAAAAAACCCAAAAGTGACCCCATTATGGAAAATACACCTCCCAAGGAATTTTTCAAGAGGTGCACTGAGCACTTTGGCCCAATAGCGGTTTCATAGAATTTAGAAAGACTTGGCAGTGAAGATGAAAAATTTCATATTTTACAAGAATATCTCGCTTTAGGCCCAAATTAGGCAGATTTCGCTGGAATAATTTTCAGGCACCATGTCGCATTTGAAGACACCCTGAGGCCCCCGACAGTGAAAACCGCAAAAACAAGGCTCTAGGAGTGCCAGAACATAAAAGGAAATTTAAGAAATGCCTCATTTAATGAAATAACACCTTTCAATGTATTCATCTAGGGGTATAATGGGAAATTTATTTATTTATGATTATTTATATTTTTTGGGGGGGAGCTATTATTGGATTGCCAAATGGAAAAATGCTAAACTGAAAATGTCTTCGCATGGATTAATTAAGAAATCAATGAAATGGACTTAATGGATATCAGTGGAGGTGTGATAAACTTGAAAGCCCTCTCCAATGCAGAGGCCCGGTTTAGAGGGGCAGGTCTGGCAGTAGTGAGTGGTGTCTTTCCTAATCCCTCTAACTGAGCAAGCTCGACACCTTTTTTGGGGTCGCCTTTTTTTTTCTGTGGGGGGAAGTACTCCAGGGAAATGCTGCCCATGTACTATTCTTGAGACCCCAGGAGCACTACTGGCTGAAAAACTGCCCTCTCCTTCCTGAACGCCAAAAATCTATTTTTTTATAATTTTTTCCTGCAATTCCAAGAAGGTCCCCCCATGACCAGCTGTTCTATGGATGACAAAGGCATAATATGGTGACACTTGGGTTAGGTATATAGCTAATTTTTTGTACCACACCTTAGATTTTCTTCAGGCACTGTAGGGCTGTAGTACCTGTAGTAGATCCACTCCACCCATGAACTTGTTGTAATCCTGGATACACACAGGCTTGATGTTCTGCTCTGTTGTTCCTCGGACTGGGACTGGGGTGGACTGATCTGCATGGATGGTAATTAACACAAGAACATCCTGTTTTTCCATGTGTTTTAGCAGCATCAAATTTTCTGAGCAAACAGCCCTGCTTTCCCCACGACGCACTGTCTGGTCTATAAAATACTTAGACCCCTTTCACATGGGCGAGTATTCCGCGCGGATGCAATGCGTGAGTTGAACGCATTGCACCCGCACTGAATCCTGACCCATTAATTTCTATGGGGCTGTGCACACCAGCTGTGATTTTCACGCATCACTTGTGCGTTGCGTGAAAATCGCAGCATGCTCCTCTTTGTGCGTTTTTCACGTAACGCAGGCCTCATAGAAATGAATGGGGTTGCGTCAAAATCGCAAGCATCCGCAAGCAAGTGCGGATGCGGTGCGATTTTTACGCACGGTTGCTAGGTGACGATTGGGATGGGGACCCGATCATTATTATTTCCCCTTATGGAAAATAATAGCATTCTGAATACAGAATGCATAGTACAATAGGGCTGGAGGGGTTAAAAAAACTAAATAAATAAATTTAACTCACCTTTATCCACTTGTTCGCGCAGCCGGCATCTCTTCTGTCTTCATCTGTACTGTGAGCAATAGGACCTTTGATGACGTCACTACGCTCATCACATGATCCATCACCATGGTGATGGATCATGTGATGGACCATGTGATGAACGCAGTGATGTCATCAAAGGTCCTATTGCTCACAGATGAAGACAGAAGAGAAGCCGGGCTGCGCGAACAAGTGGATTAAGGTGAGTTACATTTATTTTATTTTTTTTAACCCCTTCAGCCCTATTGTACTATGCATTCTGTATTCAGAATGCTATTATGTTCCCTTATAACCATGTTATAAGGGGAAATAATACAATCTACACTACAACTAACCCAAACCTGAACTTCTGTAAAGTATCACGCGCGACCTAATCCGGACACGCCCGTGTGAAAGAGGCCTTAGGGAGCCCTTTTTGATTTCTTTTAATTGTGCCACATGTGCCTATGCCTCTGGCAGCAAGGCACTTCAGGAGATGGACACTATTGTAAAAGTTGTCCAACTATAGATGATATGCGTGGTTGAACAGGGGGTGGACCAAATCCCATACTATCTTCCCACTAATATCCAGAACCGGGGGACAAACGGGTGGCTCAATTTAGGAATCTTTTCCCTTGTAAATACGAAAGCGCAATTTATACCCGGATACACTTTTACAGGCCTTATACAACTTCACACCATACCTAGCCCTTTTATTGGGCAGGTACAGTACTGGCGGAAATTTAATCGGCCTTTGAAGTGGACCAATGATTCATCCACTGAGGATTTTTGGGGGGTATATACTTGACCAAATTTGGAATTACAGTGGTTAACCATTGGCCTAATTTTAAAGAGTCTGTCATAACTGGGGTCACTTGGGGGTTGACATTCATAATAATAATGATTAGGAAATGCTTAGGAAACCCCCAAAAAGTCACCCCATTCTGGAAACTACACCCCTCAAGGAATATTTCAAGGAGTGTAGTGAGCACTTTGACCCATCGGGCCACAGAATGGAAGCTTGGCTGTGAAAATGAAAAATAATTTTTTTTCCCAGAAAAAGTTGCTTTACACCCACATTTTTCACTTTCACAAGGAGTAACAGGACAAAATGCACCCCACATTTTGTTCCCCATTTCCCCAAGAATATGCCAACACCCCATATGTGCTCAGAAACTGAAGTATGGGCGCAAAGCAGGCTTGAGAGTGGAAGGAGTACATATGGCGTTAGGAGAGCGGATTTAGCTGGAATGGTAATTGGCAGCTATGTTGCATGTGAAGAGACCCTGAGGTGGCCCTACAGTGATAACCCCCAAAAAGTGACCCCAATCCTGAAACTACACCCCTTAAGGAATATTTCAAGGTGTGTAGGGAGCACATTGACCCATCAGGCGTTTCACAGAATTAGGAAACGCTTGGCTGTGAAAATGAAAAATTTAAAAAAATTTCCAGAAAAAGTTGCTTTACACCCACATTTTCACTTTCACAAGGGGTAATAGGGCAAAATGCACCTGACATTTTGTTACCCATTTCTCACCGAATACGGAAAACACATTATATGTGTTCAAAAAAGATGTATAGGTGCATAGCAGGGCTCTAGGGTCAAACAGCAAAATATGGAATTTGCTGACCTGAGAAAATGCACTCCAGTATATATTCCCCATTTTCTCCCCATTCAGAAAACACCCAATATGTGCTTGTAGCCTGCTGTATGGGCGCACAGCATGGATCTAGAGGCAAAGTGCAAAATATGTTTTTTGCAGGCTTGAATAAACAGACATTGATTTTAGGTGCCATGTCGCATTAAATAAATTCCTGTAGTCCCAAGAAATTAAAAACCCCAACAAGTGACCCCATTTCAGAAAGAGCACCCCTGTACGAACATTTTAAGTGGTAGAAATTTTATTTTTCAGCAAACAGGTGTCTCACACACATGTAAAAGCATTTCAAAGCACACATTTGTAAAAATGAAAAATTACTAGCAGCCCCCAATTTTATTTACTTTCACAAGGTGTTAAAGGAGAAAATGCACCCCGGTATATGTTCCCCATTTTCTCCCCATTCAGAAAACACCCCATATGTGCTTGTAGCCTGCTGTATGGGTGCACAGCAGGCAAACAGCTAAATGTGAATTTGGCAGGCCTGAATTGGCAGACATGGATTTTAGGTGCCATGTCGCATTAAAAAAAAATCCTGAGGTCCCCAGAAATTAAAAAACCCCAAGAAGTGACCCCTTTTTGGAAAGTTCACCCCCGTACGAACATTTTAAGGGGTGGAAAGGGCACTTTGACCTAACAGATGTCTCACAGAAAGAAATATGTAGTGGTTGTTGGAAAGAGGATATGCAAGCGAGGTGGACTAAATCAGAGATATAAAGTGGAAATATTACAGGGAGCATAAAGGATGAAATTTAATTAATACTCCATGGATGTGTGGTATATTTTAAAACACTCCTTCATGCACAAGTCAGGTTTTTCAGGGCAGGTTTTGCAGTGGTAAATGGTGTCCTTCCTAATACCCATTTTTGAACAAACTGCATCTTTGTTGAGTCCTTCCCTTTCTTGCTGTCTGGGGGACTTCAGCTGGGAAATGTTGTCCTGGTACAACGCGGCCAATGTGACTTACAGAAGTACTGGGGCCCTCTTCTTGGTTTGGAAGAATTAGGGCCTTGACTGTTCCTGTGTGTCCGCTAGACTTATATAGCAGGTACGAATTGTACATTGCCAGCTTTTTGTACCACACTTTTGTTTTTCGTGTGGCACTGTAGGGCTTCAGAACTTGATCTGAAAGATCAACCCCGCCCATGTGCTTGTTGTAGTCCAGAATGTAGTCTAGTTTGGGGACAGTGGTAGTGGTACCACGTACAGAGGCAGGGTAGCTGGTGTTACTGTGAATGGTGTTCAGTACAAGGACGTCCCTCTTGTCCACCACCAGCATGTTCTCATGGAGGAGAGCCCTGCTTTTACCCTTTCTCAGTGGTTGCCCTACCAGGGATCTAGGGAGGGCTCTCTGATTTTTGCGTACTGTGCCGCAAGCCACAGTACCGCTGGCTAGGGACATGAATAGGGGTATGCTGGTATAATAGTTATCCACATAGATGTGGTAACCCTTATCCAGCAGTGGGTGCAGTAAGTCCCACACTAGTTTCCTACTAACTCCTAGGATGGGGTGGGGGGGAATTCTAGGGGTTCAATCCGGGAGTCTTTCCCTTTATAAAACCGAAACCTATAGGTGTACCCAGAGTTACTCTCACAGAGATTATACATTTTTATGCCATACATTGCTCGCTTGCTGGGCAGGTACTGGCGGAATCTTACCCTCCCCTTGAAATGTACCAGGGACTCATCTGTACAGATATTTTGTTCTGGGGTGTACACAGAAAACTTGGTAATGAAGTGGTCAAGGATGGGCCTAATTTTAAAAAGCCGATCAAATATTGGGTCATTTTGAGGCGGACATTGTGCATTATCGTTGTAATGCAAAAACTTCAGAATCAAATTAAATCTATTCCGTTCCATGGAATTACTGAATATTGTGTGGTACAAGACATCCGCACTCCAATACTGTCTAATTTCAGTTTTTTTTAACAAGTCCCATATGCAGCAGAAGCCTCCAGAAGATTTTCATTTCTGCTGCTGTAACTGGGGTCCAACCAAGGGGTCTTGCGAATGGCGATGTGGGGTTCTGTGTGATAAACTGCTGGGCATATAAATTTGTCTGGGCCAAGATAAAATTTACTAAATCTTCACTGAAAAAGATTTTGAAAAAATCAATTTCTGTGAAGCCCGTGCAGTCAATTCGGATTCCAGAGTTTCCCACAAACTCTGGAATTTGGGGCTGATAATCGTCATGGGGTGGGGTCCATATGGGTTCACTCTGTGGGGCTGCTTCAGCTGTTGTTCTGGGGTGCCTTCTAGAGGGTTCCTCATCAGTGGATGATGATGATGAGGGGGTAGAGGAGTAGAGGAAAGTGGCCTCCCTTTCTCCCTCGCTGGCAGTCTCAGTATCGGAGTATAGTCATTGGGATGGACGGGCCATTTTTATTTTATTGGGGTGCGACGTGTGAAATGTGGAAACCTTTATTTAGTGTGTATGTAGTGTTTTCCCACGTGAAGGGGCTTGTAATAAATTTGAAATTAAATTTAGAAGAAAAGTTGTAAAAAAAAAAGTATTTTTTGCACAAAAAAAGTATTTTGTCCACAAAAAAAGAATTTTCTGCACAAAAAAGTCTTTGCTGTACAAATTTTTTTATTTTCTGTAACAAAAAAAAACTTGCAGTGCAAGCTGAGCAGACTCGATCAGTAACGGACACTACTGATCGGTGCTCAGTCATCATAAAAACTGTAGTATAAAAATTCACTACAGTGAACACTGGCTAAAAAATTTTACTTATATCTAGATCTATATCTAAATTGCAAAAATCCACGGCACTCCTTAACCGCCTCACGTCCGCCCATAGGATATAAACGTCCTATGGGTGGACGTCTATTTCTGACAGCACGTTTTAAAACGTCCTGTCAGAAATAGCAGCTGCACGCTAATCGTGCAGCTGCTGATCGGGTTGCCCGCTGTCAGTGACAGCAGGGCAACCCTAAGACAAGGCAGGGACAGTGCCCAGGTGTCCCTGCCTTCACGATCGCTGCAGACACAGCGCTCACCGAGCGCTGTGTCTGCAGAGCAGGAAGCGCTGTGCGCTTCCTGTTCCGGCCCGGCGGTCATGTGACCGCCGGGACCGGAGAGTGCAGGGGCTGTGTGAGGTCTCTCAGAGACCTCGATCAGCCCTGCACTGAGGCTGTACAGCGCTGGATTGCTGCTGTACAGCCTCTATAGGGGTGCATTTGTCATGTAACTGGGGCTACTATGTCAGCCCCAGTTACAGGAGAAATCAACAGTGTAAAAAAAAAAAAAAAAGTGAAGTAAATGTCCCCCAGAGGTCTTGTATGACCTTATGGGGGACGAAAAGTGTAAAATAAAATAAAAATAAAATAAAGGGTTGAAAAAATAAAATAAAAAAAAGTTTCACATGTAAAAAAAAAAAAATCCCAAGTAAGGAATAAAAAAAAAAATTAAAAATAGAAAAAATAAAATAAAATAGACATATTTAGTATTGCTGCGTCCGTAAAAACCAGCTCTATAAAAATATCACATGACCTAACCCCTCGGGTGAACACCGTAAAAAATAAATAAAAAAAACTGTGTCAAAACAAGCAATTTTTGTCACCTTGCATCACAAAAGGTGCAACACCAAGTGATCAAAAACGCGTATGTCCCACAAAATGGTACCAATAAAACCGTCACCTCATCCCACAAAAAATGAGCCCCTACATAAGAAAATCTCTCAAAAAATAAAAAAACTATAGCTCTTAGAACATGGAGACACTAAAACATCATTTTTTTGGTTTCAAAAATGCTATTATTGTGTTAAAGTGAAACAAATAAAAAAAAGTATACATATTAGGTATTGCCGCGTCCGTAAAAACCAGCTCTATAAAAATATCACATGACCTAACCCCTCGGGTGAACACCGTAAAAAAAAAAAAAAAAAAAACTGTGTCAAAACAAGCAATTTTTGTCACCTTGCATCACAAAAGGTGCAACACCAAGTGATCAAAAACGCGTATGTCCCACAAAATAGTACCAATAAAAAACCGTCACCTCATCCCGCAAAAAATGAGCCCCTACATAAGAAAATCTCTCAAAAAATAAAAAAACTATAGCTCTCAGAACATGGACACATTAAAACATAATTTTTTGGTTTCAAAAATGCTATTATTGTGTAAAACTTTAATAAATGAGAAAAAGTATACATATTAGGTATCGCCACGTCCGTAACAATCTGCTCTATAAAAATGTCACTTGACTGAACCCCTCAGGTGAACGCTGTAAAAATAAATAAATAGAAACTGTGCTAAAACAACCAATTTTTTGGTCACCTTGCCCCATAAAGTGTCAAAAAATCATATGTACCCAAAAATAGTACTAATAAAACTGGCACCTTATCCCCTAGTTTCCAAAATGGGGTCACTTCTTGGGAGTTTCTACTGTAAGGGTGCATCAGGGGGCTTCAAATGGGTCATGGCATCTAAAAACCATGTGGAGTTCCTTTTCTTCTGCGCCCTGCCGTGTGCCCATACAGCAGTTTATGACCACATGTGGGGTGTTTCTGTAAACCGCAGAATCTGGGTAATAAATATTGAGTTTTGTTTGGCTGTTAACCATCGATGTGTTAAAAATAAAAATTGATTAAAATGGAAAATCTGCCAAAAAAGTGAAATTTAAAAATTTGATCTCCATTTTCCTTTAATTCTTGTGGAACGCCTAAAGGGTTAACAAAGTTTGTAAAATCAGTTTTGAATACCTTGAGGGGTGTAGTTTCTACAATGGGGTCATTTATGGGGGTATCCACTATGTAGGCCCCACAAAGTGACTTCAGACCTGAACTGGTCCTTATAAAGTGGGTTTTGGCAATTTTCTTAAAAATTTGAAGAATTGCTTCTAAACTTCTAAGCCTTCTAACGTCCTAAAAAAATAAAATGACATTTCCAAAATGATGCCAACATAAAGTAGACATATGGGGAATGTTAAATAATAAATATTTTATGAGGTATCACTTTCTGTTTTAAAAGCAGAGAAATTGAAATTTAGAAAATTGCGAATTTTTCAAATTTTTGGGTAAATTTGTGATTTTTTCATAAATAAAGGTGAAATATTTTGACTCAAATTTATGACTATCATGAAGTACAATGTGTCACGAGAAAACAATCTCTGAATGACTTGGATAAATAAAGGTGTTCCAAAGTTATTACCACATAAAGTGAGATATGTCAGTTTTGCTAAATTTGGCCTGGTCAGGAAGGGGGCAAAGGGCCCAGATGGGAAGTGGTTAAAAGTGAAAAAAGTTGCTATTTATTCACACATGTCATACAGCAACGTTTCGCTTTTCTCTCAGAACGTTTTTTAAGACAAGTGAATTATAAAGTGCAACAGTGCTTACATTTATACATCATGAAATCAATCAGTACTAATTGATCAAACTGTGAACGCCCCTTTTAGCAATGTTACAATTCATTCAGTCTAAAACACTCTTCAATGTGAACCACAGCATAAGTGCAATGTGCGTAGTCAGTAGCAACCATATAGGTAACCATATCTGTAGTACTAATCTTAGTGTCAATATATTATAATAGTGACATAGTTATATAAAGTGCATTGTGCTTAAAAACAACTGAGCCATATACATTAAAAACTACCTTGCTGGGGCATTGTGGCTGTACTTCGCATGATCTATAAGGGTAATTAGATCTCAATAGTGAACAGTAGGACTCCACGCTGTAATCTCCGCGTCTCTTGATTCGCAATGTGCATGCGTCAATCTATCCCCCTCCTCCCCTATGAAGCGTAATGGATGGGCGTCACTCGGGGCGGAGACGGAACAGGCAAGATGTTAAGCGCTTACGCTATGTCTATCTCCACAATGCGCACGCGCATATATGCAGACAACACAGCGCATCATGTGTATGTGCATGTTCAAACAACTCTATCCCGAGCAACGCGCACCTCATCCACACCATCTTGTTTGGGGGAAAATCCTATACAGAGGACTCAATTGACATTGAAGCAGTTGTTATTAAGCCTGTTATTAACTCACATTCTCTAGAAGTGTTTATTGAAGCAGTAAAGAGGGCTATAGCAGAATTGAGACAACATACAAGATCTGATATGTTAACTAAACCAAATATTACTGCTCAGGAAATGTATGCATTGGAGAGTTTGTCCAATAACCCCGATCTCACTATCAAGCCCGCTGATAAGGGGGGTGGGATCGTGGTTATGGACACCTCTCAATACATAAATGAAATCTATAGACAATTAAGAGAACCAGGTACTTATAAAAAGTTGGGGATAGATCCAAGATTTGTCATAGCCAGAAAAATTTAGGGATTGTTAAATATAGCAGAGCAAAACAGAATCATTAAAGAATTTTTGATAATGAAGTCTCCAACTACCCCAACGATGTATGTATTGCCCAAGATACATAAAAGGCTGGTGGACCCTACTGGACGGCCCATAATATCTGGCCGAAACTCAATTTTTTCCAATATCAACATTTTTTTTGACAAAGTATTGAGAGAATACGCTATAGGTGCAAAATCATACATCAGGGATCCTGGAGATTTTATTAAGAAATTGAGAGGGGTGCAAATCCCGAAAGGGGCAATATTAGCATCATTTGATATTGTATCATTATATACCTCAATTAACCACACTAAGGGCTTACTAGCAGTGGAGGGCATGTTACAGAACTCTGAATATTCCATCCCAACGCGCAGATTTATAGTGGAACTATTAGAGATGTCACTCAGGAACAATTACTTCACATTTCAAGGGCAGTTCTATTTGCAGTTGATAGGCACGGCGATGGGTTTGAATGCCACGCCCACCTATGCAAACATATTTGTACGTTCATTTGAGGAGCGTCTCGTCTATGTATCTCCCCACTTCGGCCAGGTGTTGACATGGAGATACATAGACGACATTTTCCTCATCTGGACTGGATCTATGGATGCATTGATGGAGTTCCATCTATTTTTGAACTCCATTGATGAGGAGATCCAATTTACACTAACGGCGTCCGAAGAGAGGGTACAGTTTTTGGATACTCAGATATACATAGAGGAAGGGCAAATACATACTGATTTGAATATTAAACAAACTGACAAGAATACACTATTACATTTTACTAGTGGACACCCTATAAGGATGGTAAATTCTATACAATACAGTCAAATGCTGAGAATAAGAAGGATAGTGGATAAGGAAGATCATGTTGATCAGGCCCTACAGAATATGGAAGAGTCCTTCAGAAATAGAGGTTACCCTAAGAACTTGGTACATAGACATGCGATTAGAGCTAAAAAAAATACAGAGGGAGGAGTTGTTAACCACCTGCCATCTGGGCCATTTGCCCCCTTCCTGACCAGGCCAAATTTTGCAAAACTGACATATCTCACTTTATGTGGTAATAACTTTGGAACGCCTTTATTTATCCAAGTCATTCAGAGATTGTTTTCTCGGGACACATTGTACTTCATGATAGTCATAAATTTGAGTCAAAATATTTCACCTTTATTTATGAAAAAATCCCAAATTTACCCAAAAATATGAAAAATTCGCAATTTTCTAAATTTCAATTTCTCTGCTTTTAAAACAGAAAGTGATACCTCATAAAATATTTATTATTTAACATTCCCCATATGTCTACTTTATGTTGGCATCATTTTGGAAATGTCATTTCATTTTTTTAGGACGTTAGAAGGCTTAGAAGTTTAGAAGCAATTCTTCAAATTTTTAAGAAAATTGCCAAAACCCACTTTTTAAGGACCAGTTAACATAGAAACATAGAATGTGTCGGCAGATAAGAACCATTTGGCCCATCCAGTCTGCCCAATATACTAAATACTATGGATAGCCCCTGGCCCTATCTTATATGAAGGATGGCCTTATGCCTATCCCATGCATGCTTAAACTCCTCCACTGTATTTGCAGCTACCACTTCTGCAGGAAGGCTATTCCATGCATCCACTACTCTCTCAGTAAAGTAATACTTCCTGATATTACTTTTAAACCTTTGCCCCTCTAATTTAAAACTATGTCCTCTTGTAGCAGTTTTTCTTCTTTTAAATATTCTCTCCTCTTTTACCTTGTTGATTCCCTTTATGTATTTAAAAGTTTCTATCATATCCCCTCTGTCTCGTCTTTCTTCCAAGCTATACATGTTAAGGTCCTTTAATCTTTCCTGGTAAGTTTTATCCTGCAATCCATGTACCAGTTTAGTACCTCTTCTCTGAACTCTCTCCAAAGTATCAATATCCTTCTGGAGATATGGTCTCCAGTACTGAGCACAATACTCCAAATGAGGTCTCACTAGTGCTCTGTAGAGCGGCATGAGCACCTCCCTCTTTCTACTGGTAATTCCTCTCCCTATACACCCAAGCATTCTGCTAGCATTTCCTGCTGCTCTATGACATTGTCTGCCTACCTTTAAGTCTTCTGAAATAATGACCCCTAAATCCCTTTCCTCAGATACTGAGGTTAGGACTGTATCACTGATTTTATATTCTGCTCTTGGGTTTTTACATCCCAGGTGCATTATCTTGCACTTATCAACATAAAATTTTAGTTGCCATATTTTTGACCATTCCTCTAGTTTTCCTAAGTCCTTTTCCATTTGGTGTATCCCTCCAGGAACATCAACCCTGTTACAAATCTTTGTGTCATCAGCAAAAAGACACACCTTACCATCGAGGCCTTCTGCAATTTCGCTGATAAAGATATTAAACAATATGGGTCCCAGAACAGATCCCTGAGGTACCCCACTGGTAACAAGACCTTGGTCTGAATATACTCCATTGACTACAACCCTCTGTTGCCTGTCCCTCAGCCACTGCCTAATCCATTCAACAATATGGGAGTCCAATCCCAAAGACTGCACTTTATTGATAAGCTTTCTATGTGGGACAGTATCAAAAGCCTTACTAAAGTCTAGATAAGCGATGTCTACTGCACCTCCTCCATCTATTATTTTAGTCACCCAATCGAAAAAATCAATAAGATTAGTTTGACATGATCTCCCTGAAGTAAACCCATGCTGTTTTTCATCTTTCAATCCATGGGATTTTAGATGTTCGACAATCCTCTCCTTAAGTATGGTTTCCATTAATTTCCCCACTATTGATGTCAGGCTTACTGGCCTATAGTTGCCCGATTCCTCCCTACTACCTTTCTTGTGAATGAGCACAACATTTGCAAATTTCCAATCTTCTGGGACGACTCCTGTTGCCAGCGATTGGTTAAATAAATCTGTTAATGGTTTTGCTAGTTCAACGCTGAGCTCTTTTAATAGCTTTGGGTGTATCCCATCAGGCCCCTGTGACTTATTTGTATTAATTTTAGACAGCTGACTTAGAACCTCTTCCTCTGTAAAGACACATGCATCAAAAGATTCATTAGTCTTCTTTCCTAACTGAGGTCCTTCTCCTTCATTTTCCTTTGTAAAAACTGAACAGAAATATTCATTGAGGCAGTCAGCTAGTTCTTTATCTTCTTCTATATACCTTCCTTCTTTTGTTTTTAATTTGGTAATTCCTTGTTTTAGTTTCCTTTTTTCATTTATGTATCTGAAGAATGCCTTCTCGCCTTTTTTTTCCTGACTGAGCTAATTTCTCTTCTGCCTGTGCTTTGGAAGCTCTTATAACTTGTTTGGCCTCTCTCTGCCTAATCTTATAAATTTGTCGGTCATCCTCGTTTTTTTTTTTTTTATAATTCCTAAATGCTATCTTTTTGTTTTTAATGATTTTGGCCACTTCTGCTGAGTACCACAGTGGTCTCTTCCTTTTTTTGCTTTTACTGACAAGCCTAATGCAATTTTCTGTTGCCTTCAATAGTGCCACTTTTAAGTAGTCCCATTTCTCCTGGACTCCAATGAAACTGTTTCAGTCTGATAGGGACATGTATACCACTAATCTAATTTTAGAAAAGTCTGTTTTTCTAAAATGTAAAACTTTTGTTTTTGTGTGGTGTGACTCAGTCACTGTACTTATAGTAAACCACACTGACTGGTGATCACTAGATCCCAAGCTTTCCCCTACAGTAATATCAGATACCAAATTCCCATTTGTGAATACTAAATCTAAAATGGCCTCCTTCCGGGTTGGCTCCTCCACTACTTGCTGTAGAGATAATCCCAGTAGGGAATTTAGAATATCTGTACTCCTGGCAGAACTAGCTATTTTGGTTTTCCAGTTTACATCTGGAAGATTGAAGTCTCCCATAATGATAACTTCCCCCTTCAATGTCATTTTAGCTATTTCCTCAACTAGTAGATCATCTAATTCTTTGACTTGGCTAGGTGGTCTATATATCACACCTACACGAGTTACCTTATGATTATCAAGCTGCACGGTAACCCAAACTGACTCTAAATTGTTCTCGCTAACTTGTATCAAATTAGATTTTATGTTATCTTTCACATACAGGGCCACCCCTCCCCCCTTCTTGCCTTCTCTATCTTTCCTGTATAGAGAGAACCCTGGTATTGATATATCCCAGTCATTACTCCCCTTGAACCACGTCTCAGTAACAGCCACTACATCTATATTCTCAGATGCCATTATAGCCTCAAGTTCATTGATCTTATTCCCTAGACTGCGAGCATTTGTAGACAAGACTCTGAGCTTGTCATTCCTTAACCTTTGTGCTAATGGCCTCTTCTGGCATTGTTCCGGGGGGCAGTTGGACTGCTGGATTATCACTCTTTTGCCCCCCTTTCCTAGTTTAAATGCTTCTTAGCAAATACCTGGAACTGTTCACCGAGGACATTCGTTCCTTTGAGAGAAAGATGCAAACCATCTTTCTTGTACAGTTCTTTTCCATTCCAACAAGAGCTAACATGAGACACAAAGCCAAACCCTTGGTTCAGACACCATTCACCAAGCCATACATTGAATTCCTTAATGCGCATCTTCCTGTCATGCTGAAGGTTATGCACAGGCAAAACTGCAGAGAATGAAACAGTTGATGCAACCTCCCGTATATCCTTTCCAAGTGTGTGAAAAGCTTCTTTCACCTTTGAAACCTCATTGCAAGCCAGATCGTTCAGGTCTGAAGTCCCTTTGTGGGGCCTACATAGTGGATACCCCCATAAATGACCCCATTGTAGAAACTACACCCCTCAAGGTATTCAAAACCGATTTTACAAACTTTGTTAACCCTTTAGGCGTTCCACAAGAATTAAAGGAAAATGGAGATCAAATTTTTAAATTTCACTTTTTTGGCAGATTTTCCATTTTAATCAATTTTTTTCTTTAACACATCGATGGTTAACAGCCAAACAAAACTCAATATTTATTACATGCATTCTTACAGTAGAAACTCCCAAGAAGTGACCCCATTTTGGAAACTAGGGGATAAGGTGCCAGTTTTGTTAGTACTATTTTTGGGTACATATGATTTTTTGATCATTCATTATAACACTTTATGGGGCAAGGTGACCAAAAAATTGGTTGTTTTAGCACAGTTTCTATTTATTTATTTTTACAGCGTTCACCTGAGGGGTTCAGTCAAGTGACATTTTTATAGAGCAGATTGTTACGGACGTGGCGATACCTAATATATATACTTTTTCTCATTTATTAAAGTTTTACACAATAATAGCATTTTTGAAACAAAAAAATTATGTTTTAATGTGTCCATGTTCTGAGAGCTATAGTTTTTTTTATTTTTTGAGAGATTTTCTTATGTAGGGGCTCATTTTTTGCGGGAAGAGGTGACGGTTTTATTGGTACTATTTTGTGGGACATACGCGTTTTTGATCATTTGGTGTTGCACCTTTTGTGATGCAAGGTGACAAAAATTGCTTGTTTTGACACCGTTTTTTTTTTTTTTTTTTACAGTGTTCACCCGAGGGGTTAGGTCATGTGATATTTTTATAGAGCTGGTTTTTACGGACGCGGCAATACCTAATATGTATACTTTTTTTTATTTGTTTCACTTTAACACAATAATAGCATTTTTGAAACCAAAAAAATGATGTTTTAGTGTCTCCATGTTCTAAGAGCTATAGTTTTTTTATTTTTTGAGAGATTTTCTTATGTTGGGGCTCATTTTTTGCGGGATGAGGTGACGGTTTTATTGGTACTATTTTGTGGGACATAAGCGTTTTTGATCACTTGGTGTTGCACCTTTTGTGATGCAAGGTGACAAAAATTGCTTGTTTTGACACAGTTTTTTTTTTTTTTACGGTGTTCACCCGAGGGGTTAGGTCATGTGATATTTTTATAGAGCTGGTTTTTACGGACGCGGCAATACCTAATATGTATATATTTTTTTATTTTTTCTATTTTTAACTTTTTTTTTTCATTCCTTACTTGGGGACTTTTTTTTTTTACATGTGAAACTTTTTCTTATTTTTTTATTTTCAACCTTTTATTTTTATTTTTTTTATTTTACACTTTTCGTCCCCCATAAGGTCATACAAGACCTCTGTGGGACATTTGCTTCACTTTTTTTTTTTTTTTTTCACTGTTGATTTCTCCTGTAACTGGGGCTGACATAGTAGCCCCAGTTACAGGACAAATGCACCCCTAGAGAGGCTGTACAGCAGCAATCCAGCGCTGTACAGCCTCAGAGCAGGGCTGATCGAGGTCTCTGAGAGACCTCACACAGCTCCTGCACACTCCGGTCACGGCGGTCACATGACCGCCGGGCCGGAACAGGAAGCGCACAGCGCTTCCTTCTCTGCAGACACAGCGCTCGGTGAGCGCTGTGTCTGCAGCGATCTAGAAGGCAGGGACACCTGGGCACTGTCCCTGCCTTGTCTTAGGGTTGCCCTGCTGTCACTGACAGCGGGCAACCCGATCAGCAGCTGCACGATTAGCGCGCAGCTGCACTTTCTGAACGGACGTTCTGGAACGTCCGTTCAGAAATAGACGTCCACCCATAGGACGTTTATATCCTATGGGCGGACGTAAAGCAGTTAAAAACAAAACAAAAACAAAAAAGTGATAGGTTACCTTTTGTATCATCCTATAACGAATTAAGTCCCAACATTGAACGGATAGTAAGAAAACACTGGGGGGTACTGAGGTGCGGCTATCCGACAATAGCGGCCTTCAGGGATCCTCCAATGATGGCATATAAAAGAGCACGGAACATTAGAGACAGGGTAGTGAGTTCAAGGGTACCAGAAAGAGGTCAATTAAGACAAACGTTTTTTAAAGACTAAACGTACAGGTAGTTTCCCTTGATTGGGGTGTGTTAATTGCAGACTCATGTACAAGGGGTCTGCATTCACACATCCAAAAACAAATTAGATTTTTGATATTAAATACTATCTCACATGTGACTCATCTTGGGTCATATATGTATTGTAGTGCCCGTGTAAAATGCTGTACGTGGGGGAAACCACGTGCGACATGAAGACCAGGTTAAATAATCATAGGCAATCTATCAGAAATAAAAGAAAAGACTTACCGGTATCAAAACATTTCGCTGAAAAAAACCATAAGGAGAGTGATTTAAGATTTATTACCTTGGATCACGTAAAAACCGCTGGAAAGGGGTGGGGATAGGCTAGTGTTGCTAAAGAAAAATGAACTTAGATGGATGTTTCGTCTGGATACGCTGAAGCCTTGAATGTTGAGTTCAGGGTAACTGGGGGCATGGTAGGCTAATGCTTTACATCCCATTGCTTGTGTTCTTGTGCATACTAACTATTGTACTAAGTGAATTTAATAGATGCTGCATATGCTTATTGCCCTGAAAGTGACGCTATACTATGATTACTTTACAGTTGGAAACATGGAGTTGTTCTGCTGTTGGAAATATGGAAGCCGTTATGCTGGGACATATATTGGCTGAATACAAGATGATTGAATAGGAAAGATCTTTAATGTATCAAAAGTTATGACTACTATCTATTTGTCCACAAATTTGCCCCCAAACAAGATGGTGTGGATGAGGTGCGCGTTGCTCGGGATGGAGTTGTTTGAACATGCGCATCCGCGTAATGCGCTGTGTTGTCTGTATATATGCACGTGCGCATTGTGGAGATAGACATAGCGTAAGCGCTTAACATCGCGCCTGTTTCGTCTCTGCCCCGAGTGACGCCCATCCATTACACTTCATAGGGAGGAGGGGGATAGATTGACGCATGCGCATTGCGAATCAAGAGACGCAGAGATTACAGCGTGGAGTCCTACTGTTCACTATTGAGATCTAATTACCCTTATAGATCATGCGAAGTACAGCCACAATGCCCCAGCAAGGTAGTTTTTAATGTATATGGCTCAGTTGTTTTTAAGCACAATGCACTTTATATAACTATGTCACTATTATAATATATCGACGCTAAGATTAGTATTGCAGATATGGTTACCTATATGGTTGCTACTGACTAAGCACATTGCACTAAGGCCTCCTGCACACAAACGTATTTTTTTGCGGTCCGCAAAAACGGGTCCCGTTTTTCCGTGATCCGTGACCGTTTTTTCGTCCGTGGGTCTTCCTTGATTTTTGGAGGATCCACGGACATGAAAAAAAAGTCGTTTTGGTGTCCACCTGGCCGTGCGGAGCCAAACGGATCCGTCCTGAATTACAATGCAAGTCAATGGGGACGGATCCGTTTGACGTTGACACAATATGGTGCCATTTCAAACGGATCCGTCCCTATTGACTTTCAATGTAAAGTCTGGAGTCCCTTTTATACCATCGGATCGGAGTTTTCTCCAATCCGATAGTATATTTTAACTTGAAGCGTCCCCATCACCATGGGAACGCCCCTATGTTAGAATATACTGTCGGATATGAGTTAGATCGTGAAACCTCATTTCCGACAGTATATTCTAACACAGAGGCGTTCCCATGGTGATGGGGACGCTTCTAGTTAGAATATACTACAAACTGTGCACATGATTGCCCCCTGCTGCCTAGCAGCATCCGATCTCTTACAGGGGGCCGTGATCAGCACAATTAACCCCTCAAGTGCCGCACCTGAAGGGGTTAATTGTACTATCATATCCCCCTGTAAGAGATCAGGGCTGCCAGGCAGCAGGGGGCAGACCCCCCCCCTCCCCAGTTTGAATATCATTGGTGGCCAGTGCGCCCCCCCCCCCTTCCTCCCTCTATTGTAATAATTCGTTGGTGGCAGTGTGCGCCCCCCCCCTTCCTCCCTCTATTGTAATAAATCGTTGGTGGCACAGTGTGCGCCCCCCCGCCCCCCCCTTCCTCCCTCTATTGTAATAAATCGTTGGTGGCACAGTGTGCGCCCCCCCGCCCTTCCTCCCTCTATTGTAATAAATCGTTGGTGGCACAGTGTGCGCCCCCCATCGGCCCCCCCTCCCTTTATAGCATTAACAACATTGGTAGCCAGTGTGCGGCCTCCCATCTCCCCCCCCGATCATTGGTGGCAGCGGGTTACTAGCAATAGTACAATAGTAAAAGATTCATACTTACCTGGGAGCTGCGATGTTCGTGTCCGGCCGGGAGCTCCTCCTACTGGTAAGTGACAGTTCATTTAGCAATGCGCCGCACAGACCTGAGGCTGTCACTTACCAGTAGGTGGAGCTCCCGGCCGGACACGAACATCCCAGCAGCCGGTAAGTATGAATCTTCTACTATTGTACAATTGCTATGTAACCATAGCAACCAGGACTGTAGTAGCGTCCTGGTTGCCATGGTTACCGATCGGAGCCCCAGCGATTAAACTGGGACTCCGATCGGAACTCCCGCTGCCACCAATGATGATGGGGGGGGGGGGGGAGATGGAAGGCCGCACACTGGCCACCAATGTTGTTAATGCTATAAAGGGAGGGGGGGGCGATGGGGGGCGCACACTGTGCCACCAACGAATTATTACAATAGAGGGAGGGAGGGGGGGCGCACACTGTGCCACCAACGAATAATTACAATAGAGGGGGGGGGGGGCCGCACTGGCCATCAATGATATTCAAACTGGCGAGGGGGGGGGGGGGGTCTATCATATCCCCCTGGCAGCCCTGATCTCTTACAGGGGGATATGATAGTACAATTAACCCTTTCAGGTGCCGCACCTGAAGGGGTTAATTGTGCTGATCACGGCCCCCTGTAAGAGATCGGGTGCTGCCAGGCAGCAGGGGGCAGTCTTGTACACAGTTTGTAGTGTATTCTAACTAGAAGCGTCCCCATCACCATGGGAACGCTTCTGTGTTAGAATATACTGTCGGTTCTGAGTTTTCACGAAGTGAAAACTCAGCTTTGAAAAAGCTTTATGCAGACGGATCTTCGGATCCGTCTGTATAAAAACTAACCTACGGCCACAGATCACGGACACGGATGTCAATCTTGTGTGCATCCGTGTTCTTTCACGGACCCATTGACTTGAATGGGTCCGTGAACCGTTGGCCGTGAAAAAAATAGGACAGGTCATATTTTTTTCACGGCCATGAAACACGGATCACGGATGCGGCTGCAAAACGGTGCATTTTCCGTTTTTTCCACGGACCCATTGAAAGTCAATGGGTCCGCGAAAAAAAACGGAAAACGGCACAACGGCCACGGGTGCACACAACGGTCGTGTGCAGGAGGCCTTATGCTGTGGTTCACATTGAAGAGTGTTTTAGACTGAATGAATTGTAACATTGCTAAATGGGGCGTTCACAGTTTGATCAATTAGTACTGATTGATTCCATGATGTATAAATGTAAGCACTGTTGCACTTTATAATTCACTTGGCTTGAACAGGGTTCTGAGAGAGAACCGAAATGTTGCTGTATGACATGTGTGAATAAATAGCAATTTTTTTCACTTTTAAGGAGTGCCGTGGATTTTTGCAATTTGTCTACCACCCAGAATCGAGGGGTTACCGCTGGCATCCACTTCACAGTTGGCAAAGGAGTGCTGCCCTACTTTTGATGTATATATATATATATATATAGAAAGAAAAATGGCGGCACTGGCTCCAAAGAGAGAAGGCGGGTGCACGTCCCAAAGGGAATGGACTGGTATCCCTGATGAATAATATCGGAAAAATGAGCGGCACTCCAAGGATAAAAGCAGTGAACCCTTTATTCACACCGGTGGTGCAACGTTTCGGCTCTAGTCACGAGCCTTCCTCAAGCCTGAGGAAGGCTCGTGACTAGAGCCGAAACGTTGCACCACCGGTGTGAATAAAGGGTTCACTGCTTTTATCCTTGGAGTGCCGCTCATTTTTCCGATATATATATATATATATATATATACACTGCTCAAAAAAATAAAGGGAACACTTAAACAACACAATGTAACTCCAAGTCAATCACACTTCTGTGAAATCAAACTGTCCACTTAGGAAGCAACACTGAGTGACAATCAATTTCACATGCTGTTGTGCAAATGGGATAGACAACAGGTGGAAATTATAGGCAATTAGCAAGACACCCCCAATAAAGGAGTGGTTCTGCATGTGGTGACCACAGACACTTCTCAGTTCCTATGCTTCCTGGCTGATGTTTTGGTCACTTTTGAATGCTGGCGGTGCTTTCACTCTAGTGGTAGCATGAGACGGAGTCTACAACCCACACAAGTGGCTCAGGTAGTGCAGCTTATCCAGGATGGCACATCAATGCGAGCTGTGGCAAGAAGGTTTGCTGTGTCTGTCAGCGTAGTGTCCAGAGCATGGAGGCGCTACCAGGAGACAGGCCAGTACATCAGGAGACGTGGAGGAGGCCGTAGGAGGGCAACAACCCAGCATCAGGACCGCTACCTCTGCCTTTGTGCAAGGAGGAACAGGAGGAGCACTGCCAGAGCCCTGTAAAATGACCTCCAGCAGGCCACAAATGTGCATGTGTCTGCTCAAACGGTCAGAAACAGACTCCATGAGGGTGATATGAGGGCCCGACGTCCACAGGTGGGGGTTGTGCTTACAGCCCAACACCGTGCAGGACGTTTGGCATTTGCCAGAGAACACCAAGATTGGCAAATTCGCCACTGGCGCCCTGTGCTCTTCACAGATGAAAGCAGGTTCACACTGAGCACATGTGACAGACGTGACAGAGTCTGGAGACGCCGTGGAGAACGTTCTGCTGCCTGCAACATCCTCCAGCATGACCGGTTTGGCATTGGGTCAGTAATGGTGTGGGGTGGCATTTCTTTGGAGGGCCGCACAGCCCTCCATGTGCTCGCCAGAGGTAGCCTGACTGCCATTAGGTACCGAGATGAGATCCTCAGACCCCTTGTGAGACCATATGCTGGTGCGGTTGGCCCTGGGTTCCTCCTAATGCAAGACAATGCTAGACCTCATGTGGCTGGAGTGTGTCAGCAGTTCCTCTAAGACGAAGGCATTGATGCTATGGACTGGCCCGTCCGTTCCCCAGACCTGAATCCAATTGAGCACATCTGGGACATCATGTCTCGCTCTATCCACCAACGTCATATTGCACCACAGACTGTCCAGGAGTTGGCAGATGCTTTAGTCCAGGTCTGGGAGGAGATCCCTCAGGAGACCGTCCGCCACCTCATCAGGAGCATGCACAGGCGTTGTAGGGAGGTCATACAGGCACGTGGAGGCCACACACACTACTGAGCCTCATTTTGACTTGTTTTAAGGACATTACATCAAAGTTGGATCAGCCTGTAGTGTGTTTTTCCACTTTAATTTTGAGTGTGACTCCAAATCCAGACCTCCACGGGTTAAAAAATTTGATTTCCATTTTTTTATTTTTGTGTGATTTTGTTGTCAGCACATTCAACTATGTAAAGAACAAAGTATTTCAGAAGAATATTTAATTAATTCAGATCTAGGATGTGTTATTTTTGTGTTCCCTTTATTTTTTTGAGCAGTGTATATATATATATATATATATATATATATATATATATATATAGCACTCTATATATACTTATATAAAGCCCTAACTACAAGTTCTTCGTTTTTAACAAAAAAGAAAGATAAGAAATTGGCAAAAAAATCAGCACAAAAAAAAAAAAGCAAAAAATAATCCCCAGGTGCTGTTCAGACAGGTACACACTGAACAGCACTTGGCGGTCACAGCTCGCATACAGAAAAAGTGGTGCAGAGCTGGAAAATGGTAAAAAAATAAAAAGACCAAAAAAAGTGCACGGACCAAATGGCGTCCGCAAAAAAAGGACAGGGGGGACGGGAGGGCTGGGGGTCAGGGAGGAAAGGGCAGAAAGGGACAGGGACAGAGGGTGGTTTAGGGATCTGGAACAGCTGCAAATGAAAAAAAATAATCTGTGCAGCTATTCCAGATGTTTTTCTTCTCTTCTTTCTTCTTTTCAGCAAGAAAGACGTTAAAATCATTGTGGTGTGCACCACAAGTCCCAGCAAGCCACAAGCAGCACAAAAAGGCACAGAACCTCTCTGCATGCAGTCACCAGCTAGAGTGGCTGCATGCAGGGAAGTTCAGCCTCTTCCTGTGCAGCTATAACACTGCCATTGGCCTGGAGCGTTGTTCCAGCCATAGCAGCGCTGGCAGGGGGCCCAAAACACTGGTGTCCCCTGCCTGACTTAGAAGGAGAAAGGTGCTGACTATTGTTGTGTGCTCTGGTGCACGAGTAGAACACTTGAGCACAATGAAAGTCAATGGGACAACCCAAGCTTTAAACCAGGCACCTCCTGCTCTGAAGAGGGGGGGGGGGGGTGTCGGGACTCTAGTTCGGCTGAGGAGTCTCTGCTCTGACTCCATATATAGCTATGTCCATATATGGAGTCAGTGCTTGGGGACCTCCAGTGTATTTAAATCTAATTTAGCCTCTATTTCTGAAAAGTTTCTGGTGGGATTCAAACTCACAACCTTCCACTAGTAGTAAGCATTTCTATACAGCAGAAGTCTCATTTTTATTTTTTATTTTTAAGTAACTGGGCATGCAGCTCTATAGTGTAGTGGTTAACATTCTGGGTTGTAATGTAGAAGGTTGTGAGTTTGAATCCCGTCAGAAACTTTTGAGAAATAGAGGCTAAATTTAATTTAAACATATATATAAGTTTTTAGCTATAATATATTTACATATTATTATGTAAACATCAGTAGTAGTTTCCCACATATTATGCATTCATATATATCAGAAGTATGATTTTATCTATCTATCTATCTATCTATCTATATATATATATATATATATATATAAAAAAAGAAAGTCCAACGGGAGCACCAACCTGACAAGTGGGTGCAATGTCCAAAAGGGGGGCAACGGCAATCCCCAATAGTATAATCGAATAGAAAGCAGGACTGCACTCCAATATGTGATGAAAAAATCAAAGCAGTTTATTCACCCATGTTAGGCAAAGTTTGCGACGTTTCAGCTCTTGAGAAAGGCTCGCAAGAGCTGAAACGTCGCAAACTTTGCCTAACATGGGTGAATAAACTGCTTTGATTTTTTCATCACATATTGGAGTGCAGTCCTGCTTTCTATTCGATTATATATATATATATATATATATATATTAAAAAAAAGAAAAAACAGTGGCAGCACCGTCCCTGATGCAAGCTGGTGGGTGCAACTGGCCCAATGCGGATTAAAGCCAATCCAGAAATACAAAATAGAAAGGATGGGCAGCACTCCAAAAAGTAAAAAATACAAAAGTCTTTATTTACCCCAGTGGGACATGCGACGTTTCGGCTCTAGACAAGAGCCTTCCTCAAGCAGTGTACAGAGACAAAATGCCAAAAATATATAGCAACATACTCATTCATTAACCACTTCCCATCTGGGCCATTTGCCCCCTTCCTGACCAGGCCTAATTTTGCAAATCTGACATATCTTACTTTATGTGATAATAACTTTGGAACGCCTTTATTTATCCAAGTCATTCAGAGATTGTTTTCTCGTGACACATTGTACTTCATGATAGTCATAAATTTGAGTCAAAATATTTCACCTTTATTTATGAAAAAATCCCAAATTTACCCAAAATTTTGAAAAATTCGCAATTTTCTAAATTTCTATTTCTCTGCTTTTAAAACAGAAAGTGATACCTCATAAAATATTTAATACTTAACATTCCCCATATGTCTACTTTATGTTGGCATCATTTTGGAAATGTCATTTTATTTTTTTAGGACTTAGAAGTTTAGAAGCAATTCTTCAAATTTTTAAGAAAATTGCCAAAACCCACTTTTTAAGGACCAGTTCAGGTCTGAAGTCACTTTGTGGGGCCTACATAGTGGATACCCCCATAAATGACCCAATTGTAGAAACTACACCCCTCAAGGTATTCAAAACCGATTTTACTAACTTTGTTAACCCTTTATGCGTTCCACAAGAATTAAAGGAAAATTTCACTTTTTTGGCAGATTTTCCATTTTAATCCAATTTTTTCTTTAACACATCGATGGTTAACAGCCAAACAAAACTCAATATTTATTACCCAGATTCTGCGGTTTACAGAAACACTCCACATGTGGTCATAAACTGCTGTATGGGCACACGGCAGGGCGCAGAAGAAAAGGAACTCCATTTGAAGCCCCCTGATGCACCTATACAGTAGAAACTTCCAAGAAGTGACCCCATTTTGGAAACTAGGGGATAAGGTGCCAGTTTTATTAGTACTATTTTTGGGTACATAAGATTTTTTGATCATTCATTATAACACTTTATGGGGCAAGGTGACCAAAAAATTGGTTGTTTTAGCACAGTTTCTATTTATTTATTTTTACAGCGTTCACCTGAGGGGTTCAGTCAAGTGACATTTTTATAGAGCAGATTGTTACGGATGTGGTGATACCTAATATGTATACTTTTTCTCATTTATTAAAGTTTTACACAATAATAGCATTTTTGAAACAAAAAAATTATGTTTTAATGTGTCCATGTTCTGAGAGCTATAGTTTTTTTATTTTTTGAGAGATTTTCTTATGTAGGGGCTCATTTTTTGCGGGATGAGGTGACGGTTTTATTGGTACCATTTTCTGGGACATACGCGTTTTTGATCACTTGGTGTTGCACCTTTTGTGATGTAAGGTGACAAAAATTGCTTGTTTTGACAGTTTTTTTTTTTTTTTTTTTTACGGTGTTCACCCGAGGGGTTAGGTCATGTGATATTTTTATAGAGCTGGTTTTTACAGACGCGGCAATACTAAATATGTCTATTTTATTTTATTTTTTCTATTTTTTAAAAAAAAAATGTATTCCTTACTTGGGGACTTATTTTTTTTTACATGTGAAACTTTTTTTTATTTTATTTTTTCAACCCTTTATTTTATTTTTTTTTATTTTATTTTACACTTTTCGTCCCCCATAAGGTCATACAAGACCTCTGGGGGACATTTGCTTCACTTTTTCTTTTTTTTTTCACTGTTGATTTCTCCTGTAACTGGGGCTGACATAGTAGCCCCAGTTACAGAAGAAATGCACCCCCCCAGAGAGGCTGTACAGCATAATTCTGCGCTGTACAGCCTCAGTGCAGGGCTGATCGAGGTCTGTGAAAGACCTCACACAGCTCCTGCACTCTCCGGTCCCGGCGGTCACATGACCGCCGGGCCAGAACAGGAAGCGCATAGCGCTTCCTGCTCTGCACACACAGCGATCGGTGAGCGCTGTGTATGCAGCGATCCAGAAGGCAGGGACACCTGGGAACTGTCCCTGCCTTCTCTCTGGGTTGCCCTGCTGTCACTGACAGCGGGCAACCCGATCAGCAGCTGCACGATTAGCGTGCAGCTGCTGTTTCTGAACGGACGTTTTAAAACGTGCTTTCAGAAATAGAGGTCCACCCATAGGACGTTTATATCCTATGGGCGGACGGGAGGTGGTTAAAATTAGCAACACATGTGCAATTAATTCATAGTGATTAATAATTGACAATTGATTCATAATAATTAGTAACAGATCTCACAAAATATAAAATACAAACATATAACAATATAATCCATACTAGATATAACCCATATTGTATATATTTCCCTAGTGATGTATTCATGATTACATATAATAAAAGAAAAGCTTCCATACAATATTAATTGCAATAAATATCGTGATCAGTGCCATGTGTGGATGATAATCAAAAAGTGCCAAGTGCTTACTAAGAGGTATTGCGAGCGGAGGGTGAAGGAGGAGTAAGAGGGCGAATGGCTGCCATCCAAGATACCGCATGCTGTTCGGCGTGTCTGTGGCGTCTCTGCGCATGTCAGGATGACGTTCATAAAATACTTCCGGTTGTAACCGCATACAACATTGCGCGGCTGCGCATTGTGACTCTGACACTGCGTCCACCATGTTTGACAAGGGAACCAGACATCTACAGCGGACGTCCATATAACAATGCCAATACCGTCTGTTGCGCACAGGTACAAGGTGGTGCCAGCACTTATTCATCCCGACATACCATAGATGGCAGTGCGGGGTAGCGTGATGACTACCATATATATATATATATATATATATAATTTTTATTTATTTTTTATAATTACACATTTTTTACAATTTCTAAAAAAAAAATATAAATTTAATTTAGCCTCTTTTTCTGACAGGACTCGAACTCACAACCTTTTACATTACAGCCCAGAATGCTAAGCACTACACTATAGAGCTGCATAGCCAGTTACTAACCCCAAAAAAAAAAAAATATATATATATATATGAGACTTCTGCTGTATAGGAATACTTACTACTAGTAAGTATTCCTATACAGCAGAAGTCTCATATAAAAAAAAAAATTGTAACTGGCCATGCAGCTCTATATAAAAAAAAGTCACCCTAAGTTCTTTATAGCTCAGAGAGTGCGCCGTAGGAAAAGCAGAGTTTTTTGCTCTGAAAATTTGAAACTGGTAAAATACATGTTATGTCTGTCCTTGTGTTGACTAGTCCCCATACCAATCAATCCAGCCCAGTCCCAGTCCGAGGAAACACAAAGCAAACCACCAAACCTGTGAGTATCCAGGATTATAATAAGGTAATTGGAGGGGTGGATCTTTCGAACCAGGTACTGCAGTCCTACAGTGCCTTAACAATATTTAGGGAGTGGTACAAAAAATGTACCTAACCCAAGTGTCTCTCTATAATGCCATTATTTTCTATAGAACAGCCAGCAATGGGATAACTTTCATGGGTTTTCAGGAAGAAAAAAAAAAATTTTTTTTTGAATTCAGAAAGGAGAGGGCAGTATCAAAGGCAGCAGTGCTTCTGGGATCTAAAGAATAGTACATGGGTAGTATTTCCCTGGAGTACTTTTTTCCCACAGAAAAAAAAAGGAGACCACGGTTACAGGGATTAGGAAAGACACCACTCACTATTATAAGACCTGCTGGGCCTCTGCCAGTGCATTCAAGTTTATCATACCTCTGCTGATATTCATTAAATCCATGTCATTCCTTTTTTTATATAATCCCTGGGAACATATTTTCTACAATTTATTTTATTTTCAATAATTCAATTTCCCATTAAGTACACCAATAATTACACCCCCCCCCCCCCAAACAAAACACCTTCCCATTATATCCCTATATGAATACATTGAAGGGTGTATTTTATTAAAGGAGGCATTTCTTGAACTACTTTTTATTGCAGCCCTAGAGCCTCGGAAAGCATAAGGTGGTGCCTAACAATCACCTAACTGAAAAGTATGCTCTAAAACCTCCTGTTTTTAATTTCTGACACATATTTCAAAGATTTCTGCATAGATACCTGAAAAAATATGTCTGAGGTCTAAATACCCACTACACTCAATAAATACCTTGAGGAGTTTCCAAAATGGGGTCACTTTTTGGGGGTTTCCACTATAGGGGCACCCAAAAACCATTCCAGCAAAATTTGTCCTCCCAAAGCCAAATGTTTGTTCTTCAATTTTGAGCCCTGTGGTGTGCTCATACAGTAGTTTACAGCCACCTATGGGATGTTTCTGTATGATGCAGAATTAGGGTAATAAATATTGAGGTTTGGTTTGCTGTTAACCCTTGCTGTCTTACAAGGAAGACTGTAATGAAATGGAATATCTGCAAAAAAAAATTTTTTTTAAATTCACCTACATTTTGCTTTAATTTCTGCAGAACACCTAAAGGATTAACAAAGCTTCTAAAATCAGTTTTGAATAATTTGAGGGGTTTAGTTTCAAAATGGGGTTATATATGTATAGTTTCTATTATGTAAGCCCCTCAAAGTCATTTCAGAACTGAACTGGTCCTTAAAGTAGATTTTGGAAATTTTCTTGAAAAGTTAAAAAATTGCTTCTAAAATTCTAAGCCGTTCTAAAAAATAAAAAACACATTTATAAAATGATGCCAAAAGTAGTCATATGATGAATGCTAATAACTTTCATGAGTTATCACTATGTGTTTTAAAAGCAGAAAAAGTCAAATTTAGAAAATGGTGAATTTTTCAAAATTTTCTGTAAATTCTGGATTTTTTAATAAATTAAGTTAAACATATTGACTTAAATTTTACCACTAACATGAAATTATAATATGTCACGAAAAAAACGAACTCAAAAACGCTTGAATAAGTAAAAGCATTAGGCCTCTTGCACATGAACGTGCCGTGTTTTGCAGTCCGCGAATTGCGGATCCGCAAAACAAGTATGCCGCCTGTGTGCCTTCCGCAAATTGCGGAACGGAACAGACGGTCCATTATAGAAATTCCTATTCTTGTCCACAAAACGGACAAGAATAGGACATGATCTATAATTTTTTCGGGGCCACGGAACGGAGCAACGGATGCGGACAGCACACGGAGTGCTGTCCGCATCTTTTGCGGCCCCATTGAAGTGAATGGGTCCGCACCCGAGCCGCGGTCATGTGCAAGAGGCCTTACAAAGTTATTACCACATAAACTGATACATGTCAGATTTGCAAAAGTAAGCTTGGTCCGTCAGAAGTGATGGCTCAGTCGGTGCTAGTGCATTGCAGACTGCAATTTGCAGTCACCTAGCTGTAGTTCACCTGATTGTAATGCTGTGTTTCTGTTGTATATATAACACTCCATTTTCAAGGTTTGATTCTTTTTCTGAGGCCTCTTGCACACAACCGTATGTATTTTGCTGTCCGCAAAAAATATGGATGACATCCATGTGCATTCAGTATTTTGCGGAACGGAACAGCTGGCACTTCATAGAATAATACTATAATAGGACATGTTCTATTTTTTGGCGGAACGGAAATACGGACATACAGAAACGGAATGTACACAGAGTAACTTGATTTTTTTTTGTGGACCCATTGAAATGAATAGTTTCGTATACGGTCCACAAAAAAAAAAGAAACGGACACGGAAGGAAAATACGTTCGTGTGCATGAGGCCTAAAAAGGTGTTTTATGTAATGATGGTGTCACCATTTCTCCTGGCCACTGTAGGGAGAAGAGCTACTGGTGACACCCTCAGATTTAGAAAAAGCATCATAACTCGGGGACAGAACCACAGATTAACAAATAAAAAACTATTTAAATCAGATGAACTACAGCTATGTGTCCATGCTAATAATTTGATATGGAGTTTTGCTGGTGGCAGATTCACTTTTAGGTGTTCATTTAGCAATCCACCATGAAAATGAGATGGATTATTTGTCTGTTTATTTGACTATAAAGTTTGAGAGGATATGAAACACATTCTGCAGTATATTCAATGTCCAAAGACAATGGTCATTCATTCACATAGTGTAAGTAACTGTTGTCTGAAAATGTTTGTCTGGTCTCCTGTGTGAAGCTGGTAATTGTTTTTTTTTTTAAAACACACCCTACACATTAATTGTGTACTCAGTTGCCGCCTGTTACTGTGCCTTGTGGTTACTGGTCCATTAGGCTTTACGGTTGAGAAATCCAGAGGTGGAATCTGATTGGTTGCTATGGTCAACTAAGTCTGTTTTCCTTTGAACCAGTTTTGATAGATCTCCCCCATATTTGTTTTTCTTGCATGCAGCTATCAGCATGATTAAATCTATTAAAGGGATTCTCAACTTTTGCTATATTGATGACCTATCCTAAGGATCGATATCAGATCAGCGGGCACCTCCGCCGATCAGCAGTTCTCTGTTTACCTTCTCGCTGTTGACATTGCAGGTCATCAATATAGCAAAAGTGTAGAACCCCTTTAAAGCAGGCCTGCCTACTGACTGGTAGGGTTGCTCATGCACGTAAGGGTTGCTCATGCTACTTTCTAGTAACGATTTTATAATCTTTCAATTCTCATTTATATGCCAATTTGCAAGTTTAAGCAAAAGAGGGGTCTGGCCAGAGCCCTTGGAGCATTGCTTTTGTGACACCCATGTGCTCTGCACATTGCCCTCTGTGCTCTGCACAATCAACACTGCCCTTGAATGACATATTACATGTCTAGCCCTGTCAATCAAGGTAAGGGGGGAGCACCGTAGCGTTAAAGAAGCAGGACTCCATCCGGCCACTTGGTGCTTAAGCTTGCTCATTGGCATATACATTAAAATGGAGATATGTGTGCAGCTGTTGAACATAATTCCAAATGGAAAGATTGTTTGAATCAGCATGATCAATTACGTTCCCGTATCACAATGCTATTTTCCATCACTTTTGCTTCCCCGGGTCCCAAAGACAAAGACCCTTTCCATAAAACTCTGGATTGGCTACACAGAAAGGTGGCTACCTGTAGTACATCATGTTTTCTTCCACTGCTTTGGTGTCCCATTTTTATTTTATTTTTTATTTTAAGTAAATCTGTTCCCACATATTAAGGACTATTATAGATGGTACTCCTTGAGTTGTAATGCAGAGAAGTTTGGACTTCGACTGCAGTTGTCCATTATTCCCTCTGTGCCCCCATTGCGAGCTGTTCAAAGCCATGCAAATATAATTGAGAGGACTCTTGTGCACATGTACAACAGCCTTGACAATTTTTTTCCAGGCATCTTTGAGTGCTGACAATAGGGGAACCGGATGTGTTTTATGAGTCAAAGTTAGCAAATTGCCATCCTGATCTCCTGTCCTACTAATGAAGTACTGTAGATAATAGTCATTCTCCTGCCAGCTGTGTTGAAATGAATCCAGAAGTACATTTGAGTGTAAGCATAATGTTGAGATCTAGTCATCTCACACAATCTTCTTTGGCTACATCCTCAGCTTAGAAGAGCCAAAAAAGGGGGTCAGTCAGCACTTACCAAACCGCAGTAGCACATTGCTATGGCAGGGAACAACATTAAAAGACAGAAACATGCAATGCGACAATAAACTGCAATATAAAGTACAAAATTGCGTAATAATAACAAGTGCTACACTATAAGTGCGAGATACTTGGCAAATCGTTTTGTACAAAATTATTTGAGCCCGTCTGCCGAGCGTCAAGGCGATCTCTGTTAGACGGGTTCCTACGCTAAATTCTACCTGTTAGGTGCCATGACGGCTACCATACACTTCAGGGAGTGTAGGTTCCACGTACCTGCATTGAATACTACCTGTTAGGTGCCATGACAGCTACCATACACTTCAGGGAGTGCAGGTTACACAGCAGGCCCACTCCACGACACCACCGGCGCCAAATGGCTACCAAGGATTGCAGTGAGAGTCCACAAACTATCTCACTCCTGGTGCCATGGCTTCAGTGAGTGAGGGGGAGCAGGCCTGACTATGTACTAACACTAATTAAAATCAGCCTATAGGGCAAACAGGATGGTCAGGAGTGCAGGACTGAGGAGGCAGCCACACCTCCAGTACAAACTGCAAAGAAGAGCCAAAAAAGGGGGTCAGTCAGCACTTACCAAACCATTTGGCGCCGGTGGTGTCGTGGAGTGGGCCTGCTGTGTAACCTGCACTCCCTGAAGTGTATGGTAGCTGTCATGGCACCTAACAGGTAGTATTCAATGCAGGTACGTGGAACCTACACTCCCTGAAGTGTATGGTAGCCGTCATGGCACCTAACAGGTAGAATTTAGCGTAGGAACCCGTCTAACAGAGATCGCCTTGACGCTCGGCAGACGGGCTCAAATAATTTTGTACAAAACGATTTGCCAAGTATCTCGCACTTATAGTGTAGCACTTGTTATTATTACGCAATTTTGTACTTTATATTGCAGTTTATTGTCGCATTGCATGTTTCTGTCTTTTACATCCTCAGCTTGCAAATTGTCTTCTTCTTGGCTGTAAATGCAGAGGATTTGGCTACTTACCTTTTGGTTGTTGCCATAGCTAGACTTTGCCGGAGTACACTGAACCCCAATACACTATTATGGTTGCTGCTCTGCTCCCTGCTTGATTTAGTCTTACTGTATATGCTTTTAAAGACCCTTAGTATGCTTCGTTATATTTCGAAATGGAAGCTGTGATTCATGCCTTTGTCATGGTTTTTGACATACTGTAATAGTGTATGGTGTTCTGTTCTGGTATGTCAGGACATAGTTTGACTATGGCTATTTATTTTTATTTTTTTGTTGTTGTCTGCTGCCATTTACTGAGTTTTTTTTATCTTTAAAATCCCATTTTAAAAGTTGCTTTTCATGACAGAATTGTATGTATACACTTTTATTGCCCTATGTTTTAGGCAGGATCACTGATTTAAAACCAGTCAAGTATATCTGTACCAAATCAATAAATGTTTTCATTCTGTCCCATATTAATTAAACTCATATTTATTCTTTATGTCTTTTTGTGGGTTTGGGGAGGATTCCACAATGCTAATATATATATATATATATATATATATATATATATATATATATATATACACTGCTCAAAAAAATAAAGGGAACACTTAAACAACACAGTGTAACTCCAAGTCAATCACACTTCTGTGAAATCAAACTGTCCACTTAGGAAGCAACACTGAGTGACAATCAATTTCACATGCTGTTGTGCAAATGGGATAGACAACAGGTGGAAATTATAGGCAATTAGCAAGACACCCCCAATAAAGGAGTGGTTCTGCAGGTGGTGAGCACAGACCACTTCTCAGTTCCTATGCTTCCTGGCTGATGTTTTGGTCACTTTTGAATGCTGGCGGTGCTTTCACTCTAGTGGTAGCATGAGACGGAGTCTACAACCCACACAAGTGGCTCAGGTAGTGCAGCTTATCCAGGATGGCACATCAATGCGAGCTGTTGCAAGAAGGTTTGCTGTGTCTGTCAGCGTAGTGTCCAGAGCATGGAGGCGCTACCAGGAGACAGGCCAGTACATCAGGAGACGTGGAGGAGGCCGTAGGAGGGCAACAACCCAGCAGCAGGACCGCTACCTCCGCCTTTGTGCAAGGAGGAACAGGAGGAGCACTGCCAGAGCCCTGCAAAATGACCTCCAGCAGGCCACAAATGTGCATGTGTCTGCTCAAACGGTCAGAAACAGACTCCATGAGGGTGATATGAGGGCCCGACGTCCACAGGTGGGGGTTGTGCTTACAGCCCAACACCGTGCAGGACGTTTGGCATTTTCCAGAAAACACCAAGATTGGCAAATTCGCCACTGGCGCCCTGTGCTCTTCACAGATGAAAGCAGGTTCACACTGAGCACGTGACAGACGTGACAGAGTCTGGAGACGCCGTGGAAAACGTTCTGCTGCCTGCAACATCCTCCAGCATGACCGGTTTGGCATTGGGTCAGTAATGGTGTGGGGTGGCATTTCTTTGGAGGGCCACACAGCCCTCCATGTGCTCGCCAGAGGTAGCCTGACTGCCATTAGGTACCGAGATGAGATCCTCAGACCCCTCGTGAGACCATATGCTAGTGCGGTTGGCCCTGGGTTCCTCCTAATGCAAGACAATGCTAGACCTCATGTGGCTGGAGTGTGTCAGCAGTTCCTGCAAGACGAAGGCATTGATGCTATGGACTGGCCCGCCCGTTCCCCAGACCTGAATCCAATTGAGCACATCTGGGACATCACGTCTCGCTCTATCCACCAACGTCACGTTGCACCACAGACTGTCCAGGAGTTGGCAGATGCTTTAGTCCAGGTCTGGGAGGAGATCCCTCAGGAGACCGTCCGCCACCTTATCAGGAGCATGCACAGGCATTGTAGGGAGGTCATACAGGCACGTGGAGGCCACACACACTACTGAGCCTCATTTTGACTTGTTTTAAGGACATTACATCAAAGTTGGATCAGCCTGTAGTGTGTTTTTCCACTTTAATTTTGAGGGTGACTCCAAATCCAGACCTCCATGGGTTAAAAAATTCGATTTCCATTTTTTTTTTTTTGTGTGATTTTGTTGTCAGCACATTCAACTATGTAAAGAACAAAGTATTTCAGAAGAATATTTAATTAATTCAGATCTAGGATGTGTTATTTTTGTGTTCCCTTTATTTTTTTGAGCAGTGTATATATATATATATATATATATATATATTGCTGCCTCATTTTTGGAAAACTACTATATATATATATACATACATACACCCACAAGGTTAGTAGCCTCAAAGACATAACATTTTGAGCTGAAATATGTTGAACACAGATAACCGACCTTCCCCTTATCTGGCCTACCAGGGTTTAATCTAGCTTGCTCTAATGTACAACTGAAAATGCTCTTTTTTCTGTTCTGCTTAATTTGGGAAATATTGCTGAGTTATTGCAATATAAACAGCATGACCATCAGCATCACCTTCAGATTGCAAAATCCAACTTTAAATGGTGGCACCTGTTAAACGGGACAAGCTTTTGGTTAGCTAAGTTTTTAGTAAGTTTTCAAGTACATTGCCTGACTGGCAGTGCAGTTTTGGTCTTAGAATGTTTTCCCCCTTTGACATACCCAGTTCCTGGTAAGCAGATTGGCTTGTCCCTACACTATTTCTTGACCACAGAAGCAATGGGATAGATGTTTCACGTCCGTTGCTTAAGAAAACTGGCTTTGACCTGCAACATCTACAGTTGTGTTCAAAATAATAGCAGTCAGACATCACTAACCTGATCAATGATTATTTTTGGTAGAAATTGTATTTCTACATGGCAAATAATTTACTAGCAGGTGTAGTAGAGTAATAGAAATCCAACAGACCCAACAGTCATGACATGCATGCTGATGATTCTGTGTAATTGAATCACTAATTGAAAGGGGGATGTTCAAAATAATAGCAGTGTGGAGTTCAATAAGTGAGGTCATTCATTCTTTGAAAAACAGGTGGCAATTATTGCCCTTATTTAAGGAAGGAAGGCAGCAAATGTTGTACATGCTGGTTACAGTGCATTTCTCTCTGACATTCTGAGGAAAATGGGTCGTTCCAGACATTGTTCAGAAGAAGAGCGTACCTTGATTGAAAAGTTGATTGGAGAGGGGAAAAGATATAAAGAAGTGCAGAAATCTTATAGGCTGCTCAGCTAAAATGATCGCAAATGCTTTAAAATGGCAACCAAAACCTGAAAGACATGGAAGAAAGCGAAAAACTACCATTCGAATGGATAGAAGAATAGCCAAAATGGCAAGGACTCAGCCAACAATCAGCTCCAGGAAGATCAAAGTAGGTCTAAAGTTACCTGTGAGTACTGTTACAATTAGAAGACGCCTATGTGAAGCCAAGCTATCTGCAAGAAGCTCCCGCAAAGTCCCACTATTGAAAAAAAGACATGTGCTGAAGAGGTCACAATTTGTGGCCTAAACAGACATTTTGTGGACTGATGAAAGTAACATTGTTCTTTTTGGGTCTAGTGGCCGGAGACAGTTTGTCAGATGACCCCGAAACACTGAATTCAAGCCACAGTACACTGTGAAGACAGTGAAGCATGGTGGCACAAGCATCATGATATGGGGATGTTTCTCATACTACGGTGTTGGGCCTATTTATCACATACCAGGGATCATGGATCAGTTTGAATACATCAGAATACTTGAAGAGGGCATGCTGCCTTATGCTGAAGAGAAAATTCCCTTGAAATGGGTGTTCCAACAAGACAACGACCCCAAACCCACCAGTAAACGTGCAACATCTTGGATCAAGACCAACAAGATTGACCTTATGGAGTGGCCAGCCCAATCCCAGGATCTTAAGCCAATAGAAAACTTGTGGGATGACATCAAAAATGCAGTTTCTGAGGCAAAATCAAGAAATAGAGAAGAATTATAGAGAAGAACTGTGGAATGTAGTCCAATCATCCTGGGCTGAAATACCTGTTCAGAGGTGCCAGAAGTTGGTTGACTCCATGCAACACAGATGTACAGCAGTTCTCAGAAACAGTGATTATACAACAAAAAATTAGTTAAGTGATTCAAAGGAAAGCAAAATCTTCAAACATTTTTCAGTTTATATAGTGAATGTTTGAGTTTGTAAAGAAGAATACAAACACTGCTATTCTGTTTTTGTACAGTCTAATATTCACTTTTCTTCAATTTTTTTAGAGGAACAACACAAATGTGATATATATTTCTTCATGTTTTGATTTGGAATAGAATGTGTAGTGTTCCCAATGCATTTGTGTGTATGGAAATAAAAGCTATTAGAAGGATGTTGTGCTATATTCACTTTTTTAACCCCTTAAGGACTTAGGACGTATCGGTACGGCATGGGTCCCGAGTCCTTAAGGACCCATGACGTACCGGTACGTCATAACTTGAAATCGGTATTCCGGCGCCCCAGGGGTTAATCGGAACAGGATTTCGGCTGAAATCATTCAGCCGGCATCCCGTAACCATGCAGGGGGGGTCATTTGACCCCCCCGCATCGGCGATCGCAGAAAACCGCAGGTCAATTCAGACCTGCGGTTTGCTGCGCTTTCTGCAGTTTCTGATCCCCGCGGGCCTTGACCGCGGGGATCAGAAGCTTTAGTGTCCCTAAAATATATATTTTACACCCCCCCTGCACCCCTGCATGATTTTTTGCCGGCGGGTGGTGCAGGGGGGAGAGTTATGGGCGGTGGGGGTGGTGCGGGAGGCGGGCGGTGTGGCAGGCGGGATCGCGATCCCCCGCCCGCCTCCCCTTGAATAATCGTTGGTGTTCAGTGGGTATACCAGGGTGCCAGCACAAGATAATCGCCCAAAAACTGAAAAAACTATGGCTCTTAGACTATGGAAACACTAAAACATTATTTTTTTTGTTTCAAAAATGAAATCATTGTGTAAAACTTAAATAAATAAAAAAAAAGTATACATATTAGGTATTACCGCGTCCGTATCGACCGGCTCTATAAAAATATCACATGACCTAACCCCTCAGGTGACCACCGTAAAAAAATAAAAATAAAAACGGTGTAAAAAAAGCAATTTTTTGTCATCTTACGTCACAAAAAGTGTAATAGCAAGTGATCGAAAAGTCATATGCACCCCAAAATAGTGCCACTCAAACCGTCATCTCATCCCGCAAAAAATGAGACTCTACTTAAGATAATCGCCCAAAAACTGAAAACACTATGGCTCTTAGACTATGGAGACACTAAAACATTTTTTTTGTTTTAAAAATGAAATCATTGTGTAAAACTTACATAAATAAAAAAAATTGTATACATATTAGGTATCGCCGCATCCGTGACAACCTGCTCTATAAAATTACCACATGATCTAACCTGTCAGATGAATGTTGTAAATAAAAAAATAAAAAACGTGCCAAAAAATCTATTTCTTGTTACCTTGCCGCACAAAAAAGTATAATATAGAGCAACCAAAAATCATATGTACCCTAAACTAGTACCAACAAAACTGCCACCCTATCCCGTAGTTTCTAAAATGGGGTCACTTTTTTGGAGTTTCTACTCTAGGGATGCATCAGGGGGGCTTCAAATGGGACATGGTGTAAAAAAAGCAGTCCAGCAAAAGCTGCCTTCCAAAAACCGTATGGCATTCCTTTCCTTCTGCACCCTGCCGTGTGCCCGTACAGCGGTTTACGACCACATATGGGGTGTTTCTGTAAACTACAGAATCAGGGCCATAAATAATGAGTTTTGTTTGGCTGTTAACCCTTGCTTTGTAACTGGAAAAAAAATATTAAAATGGAAAATCTGACAAAAAAGTGAAATTTTGAAATTGTATCTCTATTTTCCATTAAATCTTGTGCAACACCTAAAGGGTTAACAAAGTTTGTAAAATCTGTTTTGAATACCTTGAGGGGTGTAGTTTCTTAGATGGGGTCACTTTTATGGAGTTTCTACTCTAGGGGTGCATCAGGGGGGCTTCAAATGGGACATGGTGTCAAAAAACCAGTCCAGCAAAATCTGGCTTCCAAAAACCACTTAGCACACCTTTCCCTCTACGCCCTACTGTGTGCCCATACAGTAGTTTACGGCCACATATGGGGTGTTTCTGTAAACGGCAGAGTCAGGGCAATAAAGATACAGTCTTGTTTGGCTGTTAACCCTTGCTTTGTTAGTGGAAAAAATGGGTTAAAATGGAAAATTAGGCAAAAAAAAGAAATTCTCAAATTTCATCCCCATTTGCCAATAACTCTTGTGCAACACCTAAAGGGTTAACGGAGTTTGTAAAATCAGTTTTGAATACCTTGAGGGGTGTAGTTTATAGAATGGCATCATTTTTGGGCGGTTTCTATTATGTAAGCCTCGCAAAGTGACTTCAGACCTGTAGTGGTCCCTATAAATTGGGTTTTTGTAAATTTCTGAAAAATTTCAAGATTTACTTCTAAACTTCTAAGCCTTGTAACATCCCCAAAAAATAAAATATCATTCCCAAAATGCTACAAACATGAAGTAGACATATGGGGAATGTAAAGTCATCACAATTTTTGGGGGTATTATTATGTATTACAGAAGTAGAGAAACTGAAACTTTGAAATTTGCTAATTTTTTCTAAATATTTGGTAAATATGGTATTTTTTTATGCAAAAAAATTTACTTTTTTGACCCAATTTTAGCAGTGTCATGAAGTACAATATGTGACGAAAAAACTATCTCAGAACGGCCTGGATAAGTCAATGCGTTTTAAAGTTATGAGCACTTAAAGTGACACTGGTCAGATTTGCAAAAAATGGCCAAGTCCTTAAGGTGAAATAGGGCTGAGTCCTTAAGGGGTTAAACACACTGCTATTATTTTGAACACAACTGTATGGGATCCTTGTCACTGTTGAAAGCAACAATCTGATTGCTTACTATAGGCAACAAAGCTTGTTCGAAGCTGTATATATATATATATATATATATATATATATAAACTGATTGTATATTCTTTTTTTTAAGCCTGAGGAAGGCAGCAGTTCCTCGCTGAAATGGGTAGCTGTTTTTATATATATTTTATTATTTATTTTTATCAATAAAATATCATTTTATAACACCAGTGCATTACCCTGAGTTTCCCGTTTTTTACATAGGACTCTTTAGCAATGTTTTTGGGCAGCGATTGTGCAAGACGATCAACCATATGTTCCTTTATCTGGTGGGCGCTTGCACTTAGAACATTGGTCATTTTCTCATATTGGCCAAAGTTACTAATCCTTTTAACTTTTTTTATGTTAAAAAAAAGTCTGTTAGTGGCCTATATACACTCACCTAAAGAATTATTAGGAACTCCTGTTCTATTTCTCATTAATGCAATTATCTAGTCAACCAATCACATGGCAGTTGCTTCAATGCATTTAGGGGGGTGGTCCTGGTCAAGACAATCTCCTGAACTCCAAACTGAATGTCAGAATGGGAAAGAAAGGTGATTTAAGCAATTTTGAGCGTGGCATGGTTGTTGGTGCCAGATGGGCCGGTCTGAGTATTTCACAATCTGCTCAGTTACTGGGATTTTCACGCACAACTATTTCTAGGGTTTACAAAGAATGGTGTGAAAAGGGAAAAACATCCAGTATGCGCAGTCCTGTGGGCGAAAATGCCTTGTGGATGCTAGAGGTCAGAGGAGAATGGGCCGACTGATTCAAGCTGATAGAAGAGCAACGTTGACTGAAATAACCACTCGTTACAACCGAGGTATGCAGCAAAGCATTTGTGAAGCCACAACATGCACAACCTTGAGGCGGATGGGCTACAACAGCAGAAGACCCCACCGGGTACCACTCATCTCCACTACAAATAGGAAAAAGAGGCTACAATTTGCAAGAGCTCACCAAAATTGGACTGTTGAAGACTGGAAAAATGTTGCCTGGTCTGATGAGTCTCGATTTCTGTTGAGACATTCAAATGGTAGAGTCCGAATTTGGCGTAAACAGAATGAGAACATGTATCCATCCTCTGATGGCTACTTCCAGCAGGATAATGCACCATGTCACAAAGCTCGAATCATTTCAAATTGGTTTCTTGAACATGACAATGAGTTCACTGTACTAAAATGGCCCCCACAGTCACCAGATCTCAACCCAATAGAGCATCTTTGGGATGTGGTGGAACGGGAGCTTCGTGCCCTGGATGTGCATCCCTCAAATCTCCATCAACTGCAAGATGCTATACTATCATTATGGGCCAACATTTCTAAAGAATGCTATCAGCACCTTGTTGAATCAATGGCACGTAGAATTAAGGCAGTTCTGAAGGCAAAAGGGGGTCCAACACCGTATTAGTATGGTGTTCCTAATAATTCTTTAGGTGAGTGTATGTTTTTGTCTTTTGGATTCCTGGTAAATTGTTGTACATGGAATGACATTTTCAATACCCTCCACAAGTTGCATATCTAATATGGTAAAACAGGTCTTTTACCTAAAATAACAGCTGATTCAACGTCTCCTTAATTACATTTCTGTGCCAGTATGATGTTATCCTAGGACAGTGGTGGCGATCCTATGGCACGCGTGCCAGAGGGGGCACTCAGAGCCCTCTCTGTGGGCACGATCACAGGGTCGGCTGCTATGAGCGCTTCCATCAATACAGATGGAAGCGCTCATTGCTGGAGCACAGGGGAGCCGGCGGTCCTGTCATTCGCTAACTGCAGTTCACCTCCCCACTCTCCTTCTCTCCTCCAGGCCCGGCCCAGTAGCGATGTCATGACCTCAGCTGGCGCTCCTCAGCAGCACGATGTACTATCACACATCGCGCTGCTGTGTAGCAGGATCCAGGAATCAGCCTATGTGCTGCTCCTCTTACACAGCAGCGTGATGTCTGGCAGTTTGCTGCTGCTGTGGAGTGCCGGCATCTGAGCATCGGAGGAACCAGGTGAATATTTACAATTTTTATATCCTCTAAAGGGAGCACAAAATCTGGCATAATTACTGTGAGGGGGCACATAATCTGGCATAATTACTTTGAGGGGGCACATAATGTGGCATAACTACTGCAAGGGGGCACAAAATCTGGCATAACTAGTGTTAGGGGAACATTATCTGGCATAACTACTGTGAGGTGCACCCCCTCAGTGCCCACCCCCCATTCATTATTCAGGTTTATTGCCGTGTTGGCACTTTGTGATAAATAAGAGGGTTTTAGTTTGCAGTTTGGGCACTCAGTCTCTAAAAGGTTCATCATCACTGTCCTAGAATAAATGCATCATGGGTTGACCCAGGGTAATTTGCAACAATATCTGTGATCAGTAGGTTGGCACTACATGTGAACTGGACTTTAATTAATTAGAACATTTTTCGATTTTGAAAAATAACTTCACCTTCAGCTGGTGGAATTAATGTTACATTACATTCTATGAGCGCTATTACATTGGGAAAGCCTGTTTTTTACACTTTGCATTTGTTCGCTTGACTGTGGGAAGCAAATGTACTATGGTAACAATGCAAGCAAAGCAGCTATAAGCTGTCTCAAAATATGGCTAAATGTAGGCTGTGTTAATCCAAATCGGGAGGCAGCGCTGTGCTGGAAGAATCCTGTTGCAAAGTAGAACTACTAAAAATTTTGTGAGTCCAGGGATTGCATGAAGACGTTCTGTTGTAGAATCAATTTTTGGCTGGATCTTTCCACATGAAAATGTAGCTGTATCTCAAGGTCCAGAAACTAGCCAAACTCCAGTCTTGGTCTAAAAAGATGTGGCCGCTGCTGAGCTCTATCTTCTTCAATAGGGTTTCTTGTGTTGCTGACAAGAATTAAAGCCAGTGCAATATCCTTTTCTGTTCTGTTGTAACTGTAATTGAAACAAGCAATCATTGATTTAGTTGTGGACTTTATACATCGTTAAATTATTATGTTTCTTATTTTGCACATAAAATTTTTTAACCTTTAAAAAACCACATGTGATCTGCACATCTCAATGCCTATCAATTTAGTGGATTCTGTAACTTCTTGAAAAGATTTCCTTTGAAGAGCCACTTCACATCCCCTATCCTGTGGATACTTCAAACAACCGGAATACCCCTTTAACAGCGAGATGAGACAACTCTTGTAAGCATTTACTTGCTTGTGCTATTTGTTTCTAAACCTTCCTTTACAGTTGCCTCAAGTTATCATCCATTAGGGCCATGTACAAAATGGTGTGTGTTTCAGTATATTTCTCCTTTTTTTTGTAAACCTCATGCTTTTTCTTTTAAGAAAGGTATGTGATCCACTTGTGAAGGGACTTGAAATGCGTTGTATGTGAATTGATTTCTATGCAACTTGATTAAATGATAGCCTGATGCCCCTAAGCATATTCAAGTAGTTTGCATTTACACCAGATGTCGATACTAAAATATATAGTGGTTGTCATACCCAATTGGAATCTGCTTTTTGTCAGCTTGGACTCCTTACATTACGTAGTATAGCAAATAATGATTGTTTGGCTTTATTGGTTTTTCGCCCACAATTATGTTTTTTTTTATAGCTAAACTGTTGGCACTTACATACTGTCTATTTTTATGGCATTTTCATGTGTCTTTATTTCTTTGGTTATGTTTAACTGTTTTCAACCCAGGGAGTCTGCTTTATTGGTGCTACTTATTTTCCTGTTTGCTGTTGACCTTCTCTCAAATGTGTTGCAGGAAATGTTGCACAATTTAGCTTTTCAATTGTTGCCTGCTGTTTCTGTGTGTGCCAAGGATGGCCTACTAGTGTTTTCTATGCGTGCAGACCTTGTCATACATTTTTACTCCACTACCGGAGTGGAGTAGAAGTGCAACATCATTTGATCCTTTTTAATCTTTGAAAAAGTCACATGACTATAAAAGGCAAAAAAACAATCAGTAGCATAGCCATACCGCAAAAACACAACAAGCTCTCTGGTTGACGAAACGGTGCAAAACCAGTAAAAAAAAAAAACGCAAAAAGATCAATATGCACAACAATCAAAGCCAGTTGTAAAGTCGCAGAATACACCAAATAAAGGCATAAAAAACAATAGTAAATGACCCAAAATGTCTTATACACACCACAGATCAACTTCCCTAACAGTGAATATAAAAAATTTACACTCTGCACCCCCCAACATTGATTATAAATCGTTGGCCATAGAGGTGGCTACACATCTGGCCCCAGACATAAGAGATACGCTCTCCAAGACACTGTCTGTGTCCCTGCAGCAGCTCCATGACGTGATAGCCCAACATGATACTAAATTAGAGGAGTTGGAACAGAGAATGCTATCTCTTGAAGACGATAATGCCAAATATGCTCAGACACTTAATGAGCTATCTAGACAAAATGCTATCCTGAGGGAATGGGTTGAGGACCAAGAAAACCGGTCCATGCGGAACAATTTGATTCTGGGAGGCCCAGGAGTCGCAGTCAAGCCCCAGGCTCTTAAAAGCCTATGTAAAACAGATATACCACAGGCTCTGGGGTTAGGAGGATGCCACAAGGTGGAAAGGGCCCATAGAGTGGGACCCATGGTGGAGTCGTGGCCTAGACAGCTCAGTGGGACACGAAATGAAACACCAAGCCCCGCCAAGTGATAATAAAATTCCTGGACTATTGTGATAAAGAGGCAATACTCCGAGCTTTTAGGTCCAGGAAAGGACCACTGAAATTGATGGGTCATACAATCCTGTTATTCGCGGATTACTCATCGTCGGTGGCAAAGAAGAGGAGAGAACGTAGCCGAGTCTGTTCTATGTTATATTAGAGACAGATAAAATTCCAGCTTCTATATCCTGCTAAACTTCGGGTTACTCATGCGGATGGATCTGTCACTATTTTTCACGAACCGTCAGCAGCGGAGGAGATGATGGACTCCCTACAGAACCGGAGGGAAGATGGAGGTACGGAGCGGGAACAGAGAGGTGGCTCACCAAGACAGGAGTGATCGGAAAGGGACACTTTCAGGAGAGAGACAGGCCAAGACCGACGTGACAAGGACCGAGGATCTGGGGGTGGAAGGGGGAAATCTCCCAAATCGCAAGGAAGCATCTTACCCGAGGAGATGACTTAACAGCCGTCCACTGGTACCATGGGATGGTACAGATATCCTTTTTCTACTGCAAGGAGTTATGCAGGGGGGAAACGCTTAATTGCAAATTGGACCTTATAACTAATTCATACCCAGAGTTTAGCGGCCGCAGTCGTAGTGTTATTATCTTTATGTGCGGGGTTTGAAATGTGTTCATCAAGTTGGGCAGGCTGCCTTTTATGTTTCCATGCTATATGTATAATTGACCTGCAACCTTGAGTTCTCATGGGGTTACTGGGCAGTTATATTTTGAGAAGGTGGGAGGGAGCCGCAACCCAGAAAAAAGGAAGTTACAACAAAAATTGTTTAAGTTAGCGTTTGCTCTAATTGCAGGGAGGGGTTATTAGGATGGGTGGGAAGGGAAAGTTCTTTGGCGTCGGGAATTGTTATACCATAACTTTACACCTCTCTGGGTTTCTGCTTATTACTGATTTACTATTGGGATTGGGATCTCTGTATGCAGCGAGGTATGAAAGTGATCTCTTGGAATATCAAAGGCTTGAAATCGCCCCATAAAAGATGGATGGTTATTAGACACCTTAAGAAACTCAAGCCTGATGTTGTTTTCCTTCAAGAGACTCACTTGGGGACAACCAACTTTGATAGAATGAAGAAGTCTTGGGTGGGCAAGGTAATAGGGTCTCCATCGCCTAACCGAAAAGCAGGGGTACTAATACTGATCAATAAACAGTTGAATTGTAGTGTGTTACAGCATTTGGCACACGCGCAAGGCAGGTGGATACAGGTGCTCCTGCAAGTACAGGAAATCCAATATAGTATTTACAATATCTATGGTCCGAACTCGAACAATGCCCCTTTTTTTAAAGACCTAGAGGTGACTCTGCTGGGTGATACTTGTGTGAATAAAATCATTGGAGGTGACTTTAACTCGGTAGTTAATGGGGGGGAGGGGGAAATAGGAGACATGCAGGGGACAAAGTAGGGACAAACGGACCCCAGGACAGGGTATTGAAATCAATGATGGAGGGCGTGGGCCTGCTATATCCGTGGCGCCAACTCCATCCAGACGATAGGAGTTTCACATTTTACTCGCACTCTCAGAACTCATGGTCTCGAATCGACTACATATTCTTACCCCATTCGATGATGCACACGGTGGAGCTGGCGGAGATCGGAGATATCGTAATATCTGATCATGCGCCGGTTACATTAGTCTTCACAGATACCTACCCCAGGGGTCTAGATTATATCTGGAGCTTCCTCTCGCACTTAAGCTCCAGGGAAGAGTTTAAAGAGAAACTAGTCATCTGGTGCGAGGACTACAAAGCGGAGAATGAGGCCCACATTGTGACCCCTGACTTATTCTGGAGCGCGTCCCGAGGGAAATTTAGTACACAATCCAGCGGAGATTAACTCAATAGTGGGGGCATATTGTGAGAACCTGTATAAAGATGAGGCTTCGTTTGACTTGACGGATTCACTTTTGGATAGAGTTGGACTCCCTAGACTTAACAATGATCAGCTCCAAGCCCTGAATTCAGAAAATTACCTGGGAGAACTACAGGAAATAGTCAAGCACCTGGGTAATTCAAAAGCGCCAGATGGATTCACTGGGGAGTATTACAAGGCACTGTTAAACCAGGTCTACTAGAGCTGTTTAATGGAGTCCTTCAGGGCCACATGTCATTGGATAAGGAAAATACATCCTATATTAAGCTACTGTCTAAGCCAGGAAAGGATCCCTTACTTTCGAGATCCTACAGGCCTAAATCGTTAATTAATGTAAACGCTAAAATCCTAGCTAAAATTGTGGCGGATCGTCTAGCCAAAATATTGCCGCAACTAATAGGACCAGGTGGGGTTTGTTCAGGGAAGATCAGCAGTGACGAACATCAGGACAGTGCTGACGGTCTTAGATAGACTACTCAAACAAAACAATGGCTGATCTTAGGGAGACCAGCTACAGAAAACACTGTGGAGCCTCATTTAAGAGTCTCGACACAGCAATCCAAAGTGCAAAGCTCCCTGGGAAACAGTAATATGCAAAATAATTGTGGAGCCCCAGTTATGGGTCTTCAACACAGTGAAAGCCAGATATCCCTCAAAGGAAGGAAAACCGAGCAAAGGGGTGTCCCCATTACAGAGATCACCAAATCCACCATATTAAGTGGCCCCAATATCAAGATCCCGCTCTTTTACAAGCTTTAAGGATGTGACGGGAAAGACCTAAGCCAGTTATCCATCCACAGACAGCTGTTTAGGGGTGTTGCCCCTCATCAGTGTGGAGTAGGATTCTGGCTAACCGGGAGCAATACCTTGGAGACTACTCAAACAAAACAATGGCTGATCTTAGGGAGACCAGCTACAGAAAACACTGTGGAGCCTCATTTAAGAGTCTCGACACAGCAATCCAAAGTGCAAAGCTCCCTGGGAAACAGTAATATGCAAAATAATTGTGGAGCCCCAGTTATGGGTCTTCAACACAGTGAAAGCCAGATATCCCTCAAAGGAAGGAAGAATCCTACTCCACACTGATGAGGGAAAACACCCGAAACAGCTGTCTGTGGATGGATAACTGGCTTAGGTCTTCCCCGTCACATCCTTAAAGCTTGTAAAAGAGCAGGATCTTGACATAGGGGCCACTTAATATGGTGGATTTGGTGATCTCTGTAATGGGGACACCCCTTTGCTCCTTTTTTCCTACTATCATAGTATGGAAAAATATTAGGAACTTATTTGGTCTCTCGTAACAGTTTTCCAAACAGCTCCCCATACATAATAACCCTAGGTTCATCCCAGGACAAAATGAAAAATCCTTCAGGTATTGGGCGACTAAGGGGGTGATAAAAATGGGGGATCTCTTTAATGAACGGGAGGCTAGGTGGGTGTAACGGACCGTTTCAGCAGACAAGGGGTTAAAATCCGTTTAGGCGATAAGCCCCTTTCTGAGAGACAGGCCCAGCTACTGCAGAACACCAATGTCCCGAACTGGATACAAAGTAGCACTCCAAACTGGAACCTCACGAAAAGCTGCTAGCAGACGAACAGGAAAAGCATACAATCCTGGCAATCGGTCTTCTAACAGCATACAGCGAATCCCCCCAATAACGAGACAAGGCTCCGTGTTGAGGGTCAAACAGTGGTCATACATATAACTAACATCAATTTAAACAATATAACTTGGGGACAAACCTATCCAAAATTCACTTGAATCGGTTCATTGGTTTAAAAGTTAGTATATGGCCCATAATCCAGGGGCAAGAGGCCAGCAGCCAGTCCTCTCCAAAAGCCAGTGGCAAGGTCGGTTTCGCCACACATCTCCCCCCCCCAGGGAAGACTAACCAGGTACCTGACCTCACGCCGGTCGGTACCTGAGTTAGTCTGGCAGCCCACCCACAACCCAATACTGGACCTGTTGCATTGGGTAGCCTGTCTCTGTCCAGTGAGTCCACCAAGGTTATGCTGGAAGCTGGCACTCCCGGTCTCTGTGTTGCTCCCTGGCTTGGAGTGGAGATTGCTTTGTGGGCAGGGATCAGCGGTACTCTGCCCTGGTGCCAGCGCTACCACGGAAGAAGCCTGGTTGGAGCCTGGTTGTTGGAGGGGGAGACCGACTGTCTCTACCCCCTGTGCTGTAAGTGCAGAGACCACGGTCCCATCTGCACTGTTGTGGGGCTTACTGTCTCCCCCTGGTGCGTTAAGCTGCCGCTGGGGAGAGGGGGTAACAAGCTCCTCTCCCATACATACTTCCAGCCGCTGGGGAGGGCGACCGACCGTCTCCGCTCCCAATACAGTGTCCTGTTGCTGGGGAAAGGAGACTGGGCTCTCTATTCCCTGCTGGAAACTCTGCCGCTGGGGGACAGGACCGACTGTCTCTGCCCCCTGTAACTCTGCCTGTCGCTGGGGAGGGAGGACGCTGCTCTCCTCTCCCTGCACTTCACACTGCCGCTGGGGAATGGAGACTGGGCTCCCAATTCCCTGCAGGACCGGTGGAGAGACCTCGGTCCCATCTCTACCGGCCACCTGGGGTCCTTCCCAGTAACACTCTACAATATCTGCCCAGCTGAATGGGTCTGGATCTGGGTCTGTCACCTTACCGTCCTGCTGAGCCTTCTCAATGGAGTGGAAGAGATCTCGGTAGTCCTGCTCCAGTTCCCACTCCAGGGTTGCTAGGTGAGCCAGGTCTTGCTCTACCTCATGGGGGTCATCCCACTCATGCCTAGCCTCCCTCTCATAGAAAATGTCCTGAAGTCTGGACTGTACAGGGCTCCCGAAGTCAGGCTCTGCAAAGGACTCCCATAACAAGCCAGGACCATAAAACTCCTCTCCCTCTGGCTTGTCATGTTCGGCTGTCCAGGGTATATACTGTGCCATATACCACCAAAGCGCCTGGTAGGCATCCTCCAGCCATAGCTCCTGCCATACCCGGTGCTCTAGTTCCTTCACCCATTCCTCCAGGGGCTGCTCTCCCAGGATGGGCATCCGCAGGGCCACTTGCTTCTGCAACCGCTGCTCTTCACTGGGGAGACTCTCACCCCGCTTGTATTGTAGATTATCCAGGGCCTGGTACCAGATGCCTTTCCTTAATGCATCCCGGCCATCCAGGTCCTCCTCCTCGTATAACACTGCTGGTTCCATCCTGCTGCTGTCAGGGACGCTGTACTGGGATATGCGTTGTCCTTAAATTGTAGAATCCACAGAAATGGTGTCTTCTGTAGCTGTCCTTCTGGCTGTAGGAACGATCCCGCTGCTTGCCACCAATGTAACGGACCGTTTCCGCAGACAAGGGGTTAAAATCCGTTTAGGCGATAAGCCCCTTTCTGAGAGACAGGCACAGCTACTGCAGGACACCAACCTCCCGAACTGGATACAAAGTAGCACTCCAAACTGGAACCTCACGAATAGCTGCTAGCAGACGAACAGGAAAAGCATACAATCCTGGCAATCGGTCTTCTAACAGCATACAGCGAATCCCCCCAATAACGAGACAAGGCTCCGTGTTGAGGGTCAAACAGTGGTCATACATATAACTAACATCAATTTAAACAGTATAACTTGGGGACAAACCTATCCAAAATTCACTTGAATCGGTTCATTGGTTTAAAAGTTAGTATATGGCCCATAATCCAGGGGCAAGAGGCCAGCAGCCAGTCCTCTCCAAAACCCAGTGGCAAGGTCGGTTTCGCCACAGTGGGCTACTATATCGGAATTGGAGGATAGATGGAACCTGCAGGGCCCAAATCTGTTTCCCTATATGCAAGTGAGGAATTATGGGAAGAGCCTAGTCAAGGATACATCCAAGGAATTGCAACGGAACAAATTTGATTCTTTTCTTGAGAACAAAAACAAAACCTCCATTCAGTGTTATATAGTGTACTGAAAGATGTATGGGAGGATTCTATATCTGAAAGGCTATTCAAGAAGTGGGGCAATAAGCTGGGCTTCGAGGATGTCTAATCAGTGGCTCGTGCTGGCATACTTGCCTTAAATAAGGCAGTACATAAGCAGCATTAAATCACACAGGATGATTTCCACAGGTCTGTCACATTAAAGTACATATAGCTTTGCAATAAAAATTCCCAGGCTGTGAGGAAAGGTAATCAGTCACAGCCCTCAGTCAGTATATATAAAGTGCATAGTGCTTCAGCTAAAGAAAATGACATTCTATGAAAATATATGCATATATTCTGAGTATAATACACTGATGGAACCCTTTCAACTGACAGTATGGTATTTACAAGAAGATCTGAACAGTCAGCTAGGTAGATTGAAAATAAGAGGATGATGGCTGTCTTTAAGATGAAGGTCCGTGTCCAGTGAATCATGCCTATACTGAAGAAGAAGATCAGGGGGGATATAGGGGTTATCCAGAGAGGTTAAGGGTAGGGGGGTGTAGTGTCCCACTAGGTAAAGGTGGGCACTACACAAGGGTTAATATGTCTATTGCATTAATGTGATGTGTTATGTTCATTTCCCTGTGTTATCTGGGTGTCAGGCCTGTTAGGGTGTAGTTCAGCCTCCTAGACATTAGAGGGAGCTAGAGAGCCCTGTGTATATATAGGTAGGCCCAGACAGGGGAGAGGTAGTGCAGTCCAGGTGGCTAGTAGTGCAGTCTAGCCTGCCTGAAGTATTTGAGCCTCTGTTAGCTCAGAAGAGTCACCCCTTGAGAAGAGTTTTCCTCCTGGGAGAAACCTGCAGTTCCCTCAAGCAGAGCAGAGCCAGTGTATCCAGCTAAGACAAGTAAGCTGAAGGGCAGAGGAATCATAAATATAAAGCAAGGATAAATACGGGAGGAAGATTATTTTACCAAGGATAAAAGCCAGCATTTGGGCATATGGGCCTTGGAATATAGCCAGCCAGAATAACTGAGGAATAGTGCAGCCTGGTCTGGAGCGTTGATTTTACCCTCTGAGTATCTTGCAAGGAACAGTTTACCTGCCATTGATGTGTAAAGCCTGCTTGTGAAGTATCTATGACCTGTGGAACTGAATTGATACCCCAACTGTACAAAGTTGAACTGTTTTACAGTAAAGCAAAGTTTGGTTCACCATACCATCTGTGTACCTCACGAATTGCAACTATAAACCGGTGTGCCACCGTTACAGGCACTGGCGTCACGAATCTTTAAAGGGACCTTGCCCCCGGCACATAAAACGCCTGCAACATCCAGGGCACCTCATCCACCACCAGGCCTGGTCCCTAAATACAGAGTGTGCCCCAGAGGACTCCTGTGCCAGCCTCTCCTTCACTGCTGTACGCCTGCCTAGGGTTTTCCTACAGAACTGTGAGTAACCCTCGCTTGCCCATTAACCGTGACCTCACAATCGCAATACCCTGCGGGTCTGGCGTGCAGCAGGGGCTCTAGGGAGGAGGGGAGGGAAAGGGGGGGGGGGGATAACCGAGTAAAATAATTGTTGTGTTACAAGATCGTTATAATTACCTCTGTGATGAGATAAATTGAGTTTTGTAATGCATTTGAGATATGATCTACTTCGAATGTAATGTATCATCTGCTTTATTGTAACACGATAATAATAAAGAATTGCTAAAAAAAATGTGAAAACAAGCATTGTCAGTTTGTGACATGACATCAGGACAAGCAAAGAAAAATTACGTTTTTTTTTATAAGAAAAGAGGCATTAGTCTGAATAAATCATTCAAAGAGATTCGTGAGTGCACATCTGATAAATACATTATGAGGCGTCCACATCACACAGTTGCAGATTCTGAGACGTGACTCTGCTTGCCCATACACTATGCAAACTGGAGCAATAGGTGACTTATTGAAAAGCTTCAACACACATAACACAGGGTTTAATATTCATCATGTCAGTTGGACATGATCAGGGCAGGTATTAAGCCTTTAGGTGGAAAGAAGAGTGGTTGCTTTATTTACACCAAGCAAATATCTATTACGTACAGGTATAGTATAAAGTTGTATTACTTTTACAGTACTTATACACTGATTAAAGGGTATCTGTTGAAGGCATCTGTGTGCTCTCATGTTCATATGTGCCCGCATTGCTGAGAAAAAATAAGTTTTAATATATGCAAATGAGCCTCTAGGAGCAAAGGAGGTGTTGTCATTACTCCTAGAGGCTCAGCTCTCTTTACAACTGTTACGCCCTTTGATTGACAGGGTTAGGCAGTGTAAACGTGATCATGCCTAGCCCTGACTACTGTTGAAGTCTCACGCTGCGCCATGCACTTCAGTGTCCGACAGGAAAGAGGCTCGCCGGCATCCCTCCTCTGTGCTGTTAGACTCTTTCCTGTATTTCGCCTGCGCCAGATACTGAAGCGCACGGCGCAGCGTGAGACTTTAGGAAAAGTCAAGAAAAGACGTAAACGTGCCTGGCCCTGTGAATCAAAGTGCAGAGTGCCCAGCAGTGGCAGAGAGCTGAGCCTCTAGGAGTAACGGCAATGCCCCCATTGATACTAGAAACTCATTTGCATATATTAAAACATAATTTTTCTCGCACATATGAACATGGGGCCAAGTAAGTGTACATGTAACAGGCCAGCCAGGTAACGTCACCCGCCGGACCCAACACCACTAGCACCCCCCCCCCCCCCCCCGATGTAAGCGATCTGACTGCTAGCACCCCCCCTGTCGGCGATCTGTCTGCTTCGCCCCCCCCACCACGTCAACAGTCTGTTTACTATCCAAACCCCCCCCCCCCCCCCCCCCCCGTTACCGGCTTGGGTTGGTCGGTAGGCTCAGTGAAGGACGTGAAGGGGCGGCAGGGCGGAGCTTGATGGAAGTCCCCTACGTGACTCGTCCACACAAGTCAGAACACAATGACCACACGTAAAAGCGGTCACCTGAAGAAATTGAACAGCATTTGGTGTCTCAGTCAGCCAGCCAGTGAAAGGGGGTGCTGGGGCTCTAAGCTTTGGGGGGGTCTGCTGAGCTAACGGATGCCCCCCTACGGCAGTAGCACCCCCATTATCCACCAGCAAAAAAAAAACAGAATAGGTCCCAGAACAGATCCCTGAGGTCCCCACTGGTAAAGACCTTGCTCTGAATATACCCCATTGACTACAACCCTCTGTTGCCTGTCCCTCAGCCACTGCCTAATCCATTCAACAATATGGGAGTCCAAGCCCAAAGACTGCAATTTATTGATAAGCCTTCTGTGTGGGACAGTATCGAAAGCCTTACTGAAGTCTAGATAAGCAATGTCTACTGCACCTCCGACCATCTATTGTTTTAGTCACCTAATCAAAAGAAAAAATTTATTCAATGACCTTTCCAGTTTTACCACAACAAAAATTGCATGCTGATGCCACAAAGTTAAACCAAGGGACGGTATTATATGGTTTATCCATATTATATGGTTTACTCATACAGTTAGCAACATATGAGAAGCACAAGAAACAAATTATATGTTTTCATTCTGTCCTCTTTTTTTTCAATTGGGTTTCAGAAAGCAAAGTTTGAATTGCTAAGGAAATATTCCACCATGCCACATGGAGTGCATAAGTCAAATTGGCCAAGTGGATACCAGCAAAGGAGAACAAAAGAGGCAAAAATTAAATCAATCAAAACCCTTGCTGGATCCATGCTCAAGTATGTAAAAAAAAACTGATTCTGGCCAGGGTTCATCAAAAAACACTGCGCCAATTGATCAAGTTGATTCTTCTAATGGTTTTGCTAGAAAGCTTTCTGCAGAGGAGCAAGAAGTGGAAATGGCAGAATCTGAAGAAGAGCAAGGAGGGGAAATAGAAGAATTTCAAGCAGAAGAGCAAGGAATAGAAATGACAGAATCTGAAGCAGAAGAGAGTGCTGAAAGTGACTTTAGGCATAGTCTTGATACTATGAAAGACATAAGTGCAGTTAAGGCTACTTTCACACCTGCGTTTAGGTCGGATCCGTCTGGTATGTGCCCAGACGGATCCGCACCTATAATGCAAACGCTTAGATCCGTTCAGAACGGATCCGTTTGCATTACCATGAACAAAAAAAAAGAAAAATTTTTTTTTTATTTTTTTTTGTTCATGATAATGCAAACGGATCCGTTTTGACTTTACATTGAAAGTCAATGGGAGACGGATCCGTTTGAAAATTGAGCCATACTGTGTCAACTTCAAACGGATCCGTCCCCATTGACTTACATTGTAAGTCTGGACGGATCCGTTTGCCTCCGCACGGCCAGGCGGACACCTGAACGCTGCAAGCTGCGTTCAGGTGTCCGCCTGCTGAGCGGAGCGGAGGACAAACGGTGCCAGACTGAGGCATTCTGAGCGGATCTGCCTCCACTCAGAATGCATTAGGGCTGGACGGATCCGTTCGGGGCCGCTTGTGAGCCCCTTCAAACGGAACTCACAAGCGGAGCCCCGAACGCTAGTGTGAAAGTAGCCTAAGGAGAAAGATTTTCAAATTTTATCTGATGTGTCATTCTGGGAGATACCAGTTCCAGATAATTTTCGGGTAGAAATTGTGAAAAGAGGAAGTGCTTCTTTCCAGAACCAAGATGGTCCTTTTAGTGTCACAAAAAGGCCCAATGCAAAAGCTGCAGCAAAGGGAGAAGTGCATCAACTTTCAAAAGTGTGGTTTTACAAGGTCATGCCAAACGGACAGAAAATTCTGAGGACAGATGGGACATCCGTTTTTTTGGGAGGATTCGTTTGTTTCCACAGATCTCTTGTAATAAATGCCTATCCTTGTCCGCAAATCTGAAAAAAGTAGGACATGCACTATTTTTTTTGCTGAAGGGAAACACGGACAACGGACGCGGAACACAAACAGATGAACTATCAGCATTTTTTTGCTGACCCATTGAAATAAATGGGTCCCCATCCTATCCGCCAAAAAACGGAACTGAGGCCGAGAAAAACAACGTGTGCATGAGGCCTTATAATAATGCTGCTACTATGGCTGGAATCCATGGAGGTGTACAATCCATTCTGAAGGGGAAAAACAGGAAGGCTATTTTTAATGGATGTGTGGACCATTCCCTTAACTTGTGTGGTCAGCACTCTTTTGCTGAAAATGCATCTTGTGTGACCTTTTTTGGAACTCTGTTTCCTTTTTTCGATAGGATGTGTTAATTGACCATGCTGGAGTGTCAGTAAAAAGACTATCCACAACACGCTGGAGTGCTCAATATGCTGCAGTTAAGCCAGTAAAAGAAAAATTTGACATGTTTGTGTCGGCACTTGAAGCTCTTTGTGAACCTTGTGAAAATATTGACACGAGAGGAGCAGCACAAGGTCTTCTACTTGCTGTCTGTGACTTTACATTTCTATGCTACCTGCCCTTCTGGTCTGATGTACTGAGGGAAGTGGATGATGCAAAGCAGTACCTGCAGACTAAGGCCTCTTTCACACGGGCGAGATTTCCACGCACTGAATCCGGACCCATTCATTTCTATGGGGCTGTGCAGATGAGCGGTGATTTTCACGCATCACTTGTGCATTGCGTGAAAATCGCAGCATGCTCCTCTTTGTACGTTTTTCATGCAACGCAGGCCCCATAGAAGTGAATGCGGCTGCGTGAAAATCGCAAGCATCCGCAAGCAAGTGCAGATGTGGTGCGATTTTCACGCACGGTTGCTAGGAGACGATCGGGATGGAGATCCGATCATTATTATTTTCCCTTATAATATGGTTATAAGGGAAAATAATAGCATTCTTAATACAGAATGCATAGTACAATAGGGCTGGAGGGGTTAAAAAAAATAAAATATAATTCAACTCACCTTAATCCACTTGTTCGCGCAGCCCGGCTTCTCTTCTGTCTTCATCTTTGCTGTGCACAGGAAAAGGACCTGTGGTGATGTCACTACGCTCATCACATGGTCCGTCACATGATCCATCACCATTGTAAAAGATCATGTGATGGACCATGTGATGAGCGCAGTGACATCATCAAAGGTCCTATTCCTCAAAGAAGAAGACAGAAGAGAAGACGGGCTGCGCAAACAAGTGGATTAAGATGAGTTAAATTTTTTTATTTAACCCCTCCAACCCTATTGTACTATGCATTCTGTATTAAGAATGCTATTATTTTCCCTTATAACCATGTTATCTACACAACACCTAACCCAAACTTCTGTGAAGAAGTTCGGGTTTGGGTACCAAACATGCTGATTTTTCTCATGCGCGTGCAAAACGCATTACAATGTTTTGCACTCGTGCAGAAAAATCGTGCATTTTCCCGCGACACACCCGCACCCGTGTGAAAGAGGCCTAAGGGCTTAAGTCTCAATAAAGTGGTGACAAAGCTTGAGACTTTTTCTGTGTGAGGAGCTCAGTCACCTAGTCGAAAATGCAATTCAGTAGGAACTTTTAAAAGCTGATGAATATAGAATTGCAGTAGAGAGAAGAGCCAGGTTCAAGAAGAGGATGGCAGGGGAACTGGCAATAGATTCTGGAAGCACAAGTCTCCAAGAAGAAAATAAGAGGTCGATGCTTGAGTGCATTGATTGCTTTCATTTGGAACTCCAGACCAGATTAAGAGCCATCATGGAAGTAGCAGGCATGTTTGAGGCTGTTCAAGCAAGTCATCTCGGTGAAACAGAGTTCCCACCTGCTGCCGGATCATCCTGTGATTCCAACACTGTACCTCTTGCCCAAGATCCACAAAGATCCGACAAAACCCCCTGGTAGGCCCATCGTATCAGGGGTGAATAATTTAAATGATGCAGTAAATATATTGACCATTTTTTACAGACGTTGGTGGAGGGATTACCTACACACTTAAAGGATACAATGGATATTTTGAGGAAAATGGAGGACATACATCTTGAACCTGACATGTTGATTGCCACATGTGACGTGGAATCCCTCTATACTTCAATTAAACGCCATGACGGGTTGGAAGCCACGGAGTTCTTTTTAAAGACCACGACTATGGGTAAGGAGAAGTGTAATTTCATTTTATCTCTTCTCAATTACGTTCTTACCCATAATTTCTTCTTGTTTGGGGGGTCCTTCTACCTACAGCTCCAGGGCACCGCGATGGGCGCGGCATGCGCACCCTCATATGCGAATTTGTTCCGGGGGCTGTGGGAAAGGGACATCCTACAATCCAGTCCCCTGCCAGAGTCCAGTAAGGTGCAATACTGGGGTAGGTATATCGATGATATACTGATTATCTGGCAGGGGACTGAGGAGGAATTTGTGAACTACATTCGGCTATTGAATAATAACACTAAGAATATTAAACTTACCTTGAAGGTGGCTCGCACGGATGTTGAGTTTTTGGACGTGATCTTCCAAGTGGATGCTAATGGCCATCTGGGTACCAACCTATACTGAAAAGAAACCTCCATGAATGCACTGTTACACGCAGGCTCGTCACATCCGGGTAACCTGATAAAGAGCATACCGGTGGGACAGTTCCTGAGAGCGCGCAGGATATGCTAATCGTATGGGTCGTTTGAGATACAGTCTGAGGATCTGAGAAGAAGATTTGGAGAGAGAGGGTATGGGAATCGGTGCATAGAGACGGCTTATAAGAGAGCACGTCTTTCAAAAAGAAGTGATCTACTCCACAAGAAACACCTCCGGCAAGATTCACAACAGATCAGGTTCATCACAGGATTTAACAGCAAGTGGAAAGAGGTAAACACAGTGTTAAATAAATATTGGAATATGTTGACATCTGATCCCCAGCTACAGGAGGTTATACCCCCACATGATTCAACAACCTTCCGGAGGTCTAAAAACCTGCGTGACCAATTGGTCCGCAGCCACTATGCCCGTAAGGAAGTGAGACTGTTTGGTAGCAAAGGGCCACCGTGGGGGAGTAAAGAATGTGGGAAGTGTGTGGCCTGTACTAATATGGACAGAGCAACCCACTTCCACAATGCGGCAGGGGACAAGGTGTTTAAGATTACACATACCATCACGTGTACAACCATTGGGGTTATTTACTGGGCAATTTGCCCTTGTAACCTCATTTTTGTGGGATTGACATCACGGCAGTTAAGAAGAAGGGTTAGGGAACACGTGCTTGCTATTGAGGCAGCAAAAGAAGAGCAAGATATCACACAACTGAAGACCTTACCGAGACATTTCAAAGAGAAACATAATTCGGATGGTACCCTACTTAGGATTAGGGGTGTGGACCGTGTACTTATCTCCCCAAGAGGAGGAGACTGGAAGAAAACATTAGCTCAAAAAGAAACAAAATGGATATTCTTGCTAAACACAGTTACACCATTTGGTTTGAATGAGGGCAATAGTTTTGCGCCGTTCCTTTAGATGGTGTAACTGCCAGATATTCATTCCTCCTTTCTTCATTGCCTCCTTTCATTTCCCCTTTCCGCTCTCTCCCTCCCTCTCCCCCTCTCTTCCCCCCCTCCCCCCCCCCTCCCTGCTTCCCCACCCCTCGTCCCCTTTTTCCCTTTTCCCTTCTCTTCCCTTTCCCCCTTCCCTCTCCCCCCTCGTCCCCCTTTTCGGGGCTCCCCATTACAGTCATGTCGTCGATAGTGTATTCCTTGGTGCTCTCAGTTCAGACCAGTAGGGTTCCTGTGTGCCATCTCCTCTGGGTCTGGGTCCAATACCCAGGACTTATTGTTTTTAACTGATATGATATTTTATGGTTTTATTTTTTGTATTTTAACAGGTCTTGATTTATTTTGTGTCGTATTCTGGAGATACTCATGAGATTTTATATGTTGCAGATAGAGAGATGAGTGTCCGATGCCTATCGCAATTGATGCTTCACCGGCTACTCAAGACTTTTTGGAATTAGATGGACCAAAAAATGGGGGGTTGTTCGTCTGGTATCCATATAAGGAGAGTGGATATGTCACATATGGTGGTCAATGCCTTGTATACATGGTCTGATGGTCATCTATCTATGTATTTATTCACAGTCATCCTGTCACGTATAATGTTGTTGTGTAGACTTACATTTATATCTGGTTTTAGACAAGTTCCCAGTCCGTATGCACTTTTTTGTTTTATTATAGGGCATGAATATGAGCGCTTTATATAACTTGTTGTCATTTTGCACTTTTTGCGCACCGAGCACTAGCACTTTCGGCACTTCATTTAGGGTATTTATCTATTTGTATTATTGTATAATGAGAATACATTCTATATAATATTCTTCATTATAACAAGCAAGCTGTCACACAGCAATGCATCTATGAATCGTATTGTGTTCACCTTTTTTTTTGACTGTGAGTATGGTTAGGGTATATGTGTGCATATGGACATATTTATACATGGTATCCTAATTAGGTTGTATGTGTGTGTATGCATGGGTATTGAGCGTATGTGTGGGAATGTTATAATGGTTTTATTAGGATTTATTAGGATATATTGAAGACATATATATATTTTTGAGATTTTATGGTTAATACTATGGAAGTGTATGTACTTACCAAGTATGGAATTATTATGTATTATTCATTATTTATCATGTACACTATTATATATATCATGTGTCTATCAAATTTTGATCTTCCCATTGTAATATTGCAGACCTACTATGGTTTGGGTGACAGCTCTACTCTGCCTCCTGATCCATATTTTCCCCTATGTGGTTATAATTGTACCCCTGGTATAGAACCTTTAATGATATATTGTTTGTATTTATTGAGATGTTTTATATGTATTGATTAATCATGGATTCATTACTGATGAAGTATAGTGTATTATTTATTACTCAATTAATCATTGGTATCTCATGATAACATTGTGGATCCATTTGGATTCAGGGGTTAATTAATAATGTTTATTATTACTATTATTATGATTTACTTTTGCCCATCTGTTCCTTCTTATTTCCACATCCCCCTTTTTCTACATCCCCTGCTCTTATTATTGCATCCTGTGCTTATCCCATTTCTGCCAGTGATATTGTGATTTTTTTAATGCAAGCCCGCACTGTGGAGGCGATTTGTGTATATATTTTGTATAGGTTATAATTGGGGAATTGACCTTGGGCCTGGTGACGGGCGTCACGGCTTAGAATATATTATGAGAACACAGCGGTAAAGACACCTCGCAGCACTCGTTGCTATGGTAACATCAGGCGACTCAGTATTAATGAGGACTGACCGTGATGACGCGATCAGGGACGACTCCAGCGCACTGGTATGGAACTTCCCACTAGGGTTTTGGGCGGAAGTGATGCGTTGAACGGGCTTCCTGCCTGGTGCATGGGTGGAAGTGACGTTGCGCTACTAGGCTGCGTGCACGGCAGATGGAGTGATCCGGGCGGAGATGACGTCAGGGATCCTACAGCTGGGTTTTCAGTGCGGTGGGAGTGGATGTAGGAGGTTAATTAGTGTAGCTGATAGCGATAGGTGATTGGTGCAATCTCTCAGCTGCGGCTGGAGTTAAGCGGAGTATGTTGGCCGAATAGACACGCCGCTTTTTTGAAGAAGCTGAGCGAAACGCGCGTCAGGGGTGCGCTCACCAAGGTTGGTTCCCCTCTATTGTCATTTTATATGTGTTTTACATGCCGGCTGTGATTCTGTATGTGCTGGATGCATGTGGCATTCAATTTATGGTTCAATAAGATTTTATTATTATTATTATCAAATACAATCATAAGAGAACATCCCAAATTGCAGTATACATACCGCATACAAAGATACATTGCGACATGCAATCATGAACAGCAGTACAGCATAAAGGACAAGGTATAAGCATGTATCTGTATAACAAACAGTCAGCTGACAAAAAGTCAGAGGAAACAAAGGCCCTAAAGGGCTTAATAAGGCCTCCAACAAATGATGTATAGGCCAATAATTCTAGACAAACTTGACATAAAAGGGGGGAAGACAGGGTGACACACAAGAGGAGGGGAGGGGGGAGTGGGGAGAAATCATAGGTCATATCTAGAGAATAGCTAGGTACTATTAAGGAGGAGAATCAGGGAGAACCCCAGATGCCAACCAAACCGAAAACGACATAGATGATCTAAACCTGGACCATGGCTCCCAACTCCTAAGAAACGCCGGAATCTTGTTGTGATCAGAGGCATACATCTCTTCCCTGTGTAACAGCTCATCCAGTGCAGAGGCCCAAGTGATCCTTTTCAAACTCTCGGTTGACTTCCAATTGCGTGGGATAATTTGCCTCATGGCCAGCATAAAGAGCCGCAATGAACCTTTCTTAACATGTGAGATTCGCCCCGGGAAAATAGAAAGCAGAGCGATGGAAGGGGAAAATGCAATGGAGGCCCGGAATAGAAAATTATAAAGCTTGAAGACATCTTTCCATAATGGGTTAAGCCTCGGACAATCCCACCATATATGGGTCATAGTCCCCCTAGCACCATGGCATCGCCAACATAGTTCAGAAACCGAGGGGTAGAACCGATGCAGTTTCTCCGGTGTCCGATACCATCTGGTAAGTATTTTGTAGTTGAGTTCTTGTAAATTACACGATATAGAGATCTTATGCGTGAAAAGCAAAGAGCGTTTCCATTGATCCCCAGTAAAAGTATCACCTAATTCCGTCTCCCAATCAAGCATAAACTTGAGTTTGGGGTAGGAATCTCCAGATTGGCTGCCCTCAGTCACCTCGGTGTTCAGCATGATGTAAAGCAAGGAAATAGCATGGCCAGGGGCAGCCTGAGCAACACATAGCTTTTCAAAATCTGTTAGAGATGTATGGGACCGCAAACCAGGCATCAGAGATCCTGTGGCATTCAATTTAGCCCGTTGTTGTGGATATGTTATCCACACACACTGCGTCCATTAATACTTATGATGCGGCTGGCATGGTAACACTTGTATTATTACTTGGGCCCACGTCTCCCTCTGGCCTGTGGATGACTTATCTTGATGTAGCCATTAGGCTCACTCAGGCTAGCAGGTGACGTGTGCTTAGGGGATTGATCCACTTTGTGTATACCATGGTGGGGCGCTGATCCACAGTGCCGCCACATTACCGCTGTTACTCATTATACTTACTACTTGTCTTAAATTTTTTGTCCTTTATGTGACTAATTAATAAAATATTTTGTGATTTACGTACATGTGTGTTCTTGTTTATCGGACCTACTGTTCAAGCAAAGAGTCTCATATCTGCCACTGAAGGAGAATTAAAGGTGTCCATTCCAAAGCTGACCAATTTCTACAATGAGGTATCCGAGAGTGAGCTGTTACTGGAGATACTAAGGTTGAGAAGACACCTAAAAGCAGAAAAGTTGGACCTAGAAGAACTCTATTGGGCAGCTTTACAAGTTTTGACCTTCATAGCTGAATGGGATTTTATTGAATCTCTCCCACACCTTCCACTATGTCTGAAATTATTTCTCACAATCTGCGTATCTGTGACTTTGTGCAAGAGGAGCTTTTCAAAGCTTAAACTTATCAAAAATTATCTGCGATCTACAATGGGAGAGTCTAGGCTTTCCGATCTTGCACTGTTGTCAGTTGAAAGCGAATTAGTGCAAACCATTGATTTCGATGAAGTAATTAACAGTTTTGCAGCTTTAAAGGCGAGGAAAGCAAAGTTCTAAATTGGTTGAGATGTTCTTTAAGTGCACTTGTATTTGTTCCTGTTCAATTTTGTGTTATTTAATTATTTATTTATTATTTGTTCCTGTTGAATTTTGTGTTATTTAATTATTTATAATTTTTTCCTGTTATATTTAGTGTTGTAAATATAATGTTATTTGTTCAGTAAAGGTTGAATTTAAAATAAACGTTATTTTTTTAAAAGCATTAACTTTGATTTCTTTCAACATATTTTTTGCTATATGGCTAAAAAATTATTTTTTTAGAACTCTTGAATCTTTAGACATGATCAAAGTATGTGAACATCGTCCACCCCTATCTCCCCACACTTTAAGAATCTAAAGACTTTAGATTTATAGCACTTCATTAAAAACTTGGGGGAATAATAAAGGCGATATAGTATATTAAATTGGATAATTCTATGGGAAAAGTTCTTTGAGATCCTATTTTTTTCCTGTAAAGCCAAATCCCAGAACTCTTCTCGCTGGGGGTTTATAGCATCTTGCCATTTATACATTAAGCTATTAGCTGCTATTTTCTTAGTCTTTTGTTGTAACAGACATTGATATATTTTAGAAACTAATTTCCCCCCTGCTATTAATCTAGAAATATCAACTAGCGGCTGCGGAAGGGTAACAATTTGTGTACCCCTCCCCAGCAGCTTTCTCAATACTTGTTTTAGTTGTAGATGAAAGAACCACAGTTCTGTATTGCTCAATCCATACTCCTTTTTAAGATCTTCATATAATATTATATCGCCCTGTCTCCATACCTGGCCCAGTTTGTAGACTCCATGCTTCCACCAAATCTCTTATTCAATTGCCTTTAGTTCTATAAGGTGGGTATTATCCCACAATATGGTGTCAGCATGGAGTCCAGCCTGGGTCCACAAAACTCTTGCTTCCTTCCAAACCCTTTCCATCAGCTCAAATAGCGGTATCTTTCTACTTCCCTGTTGTGCCAAAACGCCCGCTTCTATAAGCTGGAAGATAGTACAGTTCTCTAGACTTTCATTTATCCGTGCTATCATGGACTTATATCTTCGCGAATTACTCCACGTTATCATGTTTTTTATATGGCCAAAGATAAAATAAAGTTCCAAGTCATGGACTGATAGTCCATCCTCGCTCTCATGGATACACAATATTTGTGCTTTTATCCTTGGTTTTCTCCCTCGCCATATCAAGTCCATTAAAAGACTAGCTATTATTTTAAATATTTTTTTAGGGATTATTGCCGGTGCATTCCACAGAATATAGTTCAGGGAAGGTAGTAGACACATTTTCACTAAGGAAATCCGACCTGCCATCGAGACATATAATCTTTTCCAGACATCTATTTTCTTCCTAATTTCTTGTATTTTGGGAATCACATTCAGCTGGACATATTCCTTAGGATTTGGAGTTATTTGAATACCCAGATATTTAACGGGTTCGTTACTCTTCTTAATTTCCAGTGCTTCTGGTATAAAATTGTTCAGAGGATCAATCGGGACACAGGCCGATTTAGACCAGTTTAGGGTACTTTCACACTAGCGTTTTTCTTTTCCGGCGCTGAGTTCCGTCCTAGGGGCTCAAATCCGGAAAAGAACTGATCAGTTTTATCCCCATGCATTCTGAATGGAGAGTCAGTCCTTCAGGATGCATCAGGATGTCTTCAGTTCAGTCTTTTTGACTGATCAGGCTTTTCAGAAAAACGTAGCATGCAGTATTTTTACCTCCGGCCAAAAAGCCTGAACACTTTGACTGAACGCCGGATCAGGCCTTTTTCCCATTGACTTGCATTAACGCCGGATCTGGCACTGTGTGTTCAGTCAAAACGGATCCGGCTTTTGCATGTTAAACCCGAAAAATGTGAAAAAAAAGTTAAAGTCCATAAATGGCGGATCCGTTTTTTCCAATGCATTTTTTCATTGTGATCAAAATCCTGATCAGGATTCAAATGTAATCCGTTTTCACACGTTTTTCCGGATCCGGCGGGCAGTTCCGGTGTCAGAATTAAACGCCGGATTAAAACAACGCTAGTGTGAAAGTAGCCTTATATTGAGCCCGGCATGTTTGCCATACTGATCAAATACCTGGAAGATCGTCGTAAGTGATCTATGTGAACCTACAAACAACATAATATCATCCGCATAAAGAGCAATTTTTTCCTCGTGCTCACCAAACCTGAACCCCATGATTTCTTCATCTTGCCTGATCATATCAGCCAACGGCTCCATAGCTATAGCAAAAAGCAGGGGGGAAAGGGGACATCCCTGTCTAACCTCCCTACCAATATCAATGTTATCAGAATGTTCCCCGTTTAATATAACTTTTGCTGAGATTTCAGTATATAACAGCCTTACCCATGATATAAAATTATCACCGAATCCCATTTTCTTCAATGTTATAATCAGAAAGGGCTATTCTATAGTATCAAATGCCTTTGAGGCATCTACAATTAATCGTTTGCCGCAGTTTATGGGTTCAAGCTGGGTGTTCACAAAGTAACACATAATATTATCGGTTGTAGTTTTGCCTGACATAAATCCCGTCTGATCCTCATGAACAAGTCCCGAGACAACACTTCTGAGTCTGGCTGCCAAAATCCTAGCCAGTATTTTGTTATCAGTGTTAATTAGTTAAATGGGACGATATGAGTCCGGAAGGGCTGGGTCTTTCCCCGGTTTTAAAGTCAGTGTAATTAGGGCTTCTCTCAGTGAGTCTGGCAGCTTCCCTGCCTTCCTCGAGTCCTCCCACATTGTCAGTAGTTTTGGAGTTAATATTTCTTTATATTGAGCATAGACTTCAAATGGGATGCCGTCTATTCCTGGGGCTTTATTTTTTGTGATCCTAGACAGTATTTTATCCACTTTCAGAGCATTTAAGGGGGCCTCCAAAATTTCACATTGCTCTATTGTTAGCCTAGAGATAGTAATATCCTCCAAGAAATGTTGTATTTGTGTCAATTTCTTATTTATCTTACTACTATACATATCTTGAAAATATTCTTTAAGCAGTTCTATTTTAGCCCCTTGTTCAGTAATTTTATGACCTGATTTATCTGTTAAGCAATGAATATAATAGTTTTTTTTAATCTGGGTCCCCACCAAGGCCGCTAACTTTTTGCTCGGTATATGTGCATAAATATAGTTTTCTTTTTGTTGTTGTGCCAGTAAGAGCCGCTCATCTTCCAATTTGGATACCACCTCTATCCATTCTTTATAGTTTTTATCTATAGGGTTTCCAATATACTTTTTTTCATATTTTCCTGCCTCTTGTTCCAGGTCCATTATTTTTTTCCTTACCCCTTTTTTTGTATATTGCTGTGTATTTTGTGAAAATCCCTCTAATATAGGCCTTTGCGGCCTCCCATACTATATTAATTGCTGCTGAACCTTCATTCCAATCAAAAAACTCAGTTATCTCTTTCAAAATCTTGTATATTTATCCACCCAATATTTATGTGCATCCCTCTTCTTTTTTTATTTATTGTTTTTATATTTATAATAATTAGGTTATGGTCTGAAATCCCACGCTGTTCATATTTAACCTGTTCGATATCAGACGAACCTTTATTATTGGTGAAAACTAAATCAATCCGTGATAGGCTCCTATGGGTCTTTGAAAAACATGAGTATTTTTTTAGTTTGGGATGCATTACCCTCCAAATATCTATCCAACCCAATTCCTCTGTAGTGTTTTTTAATTTAGATCCCGTGCTAAGGATTTGAGCATTCCCAACTCTACATCTATCTATTTTGCTATCCATAACATTATTAAAATCACCCATAACTAACAGTGGTTTATCCCCTACCTTAAGTACAAAATCGTGAATTTTTAATAGGACCTCCAACTTAATAGGTGGCGGTAGAGAGAAGAAAGAAGAGAAGAGGAGAAAGAGAAAGAAATAAAAAAAATATATAAAATACAAGAACAAGCAGCACATCGAAATTCCCCTCCCTACCCACCCCCCCCTCCATTCCCACCCCCCCCTCCATTCCCACCCCCCCTCCCTTCAGAATGAGCCAGGATACTCCAATCCTGGTTCTCTATCTTAGCATTTCCCCCTCCCAGCCGACCCCCAGCCCAATACCCCTCAACTCCTTATCATTTCTCTAACCCATGCTCCGGCCGCTTCCGCTGTATCAAAAACCCAATTTTTATTTTCCCATTCAACCCTCAGTTTAGCTGGAAACATCATTGAGTATTTGACATTATTTAAACATAAGTTTTTTTTCACATCTATAAACCGGCCTCTTTCCTTTACCGTTTATTTTGCATAATCAGGAAATAGCATTACTGTTTCACCTAAATATTCCAGTTACCCTCTCCTCCTTGACCTGCACATTATCTCCTCCTTGTCCCTAACCGATAACAAATTAAGGATTATAGGTCTTGGTCTCATTCCGGGTGGGGGTTTCTTTGACGGGAGTCTATAGGCTGTTTCCACAAAGTTTTTATAATCCGAGATGTCCTGGCCCAGTTGTTCCATCAGCCAAGTTTGTATAAAAGCGGAGGAGTCTTGCCCCTCCACACCCTCTGGGATTCCCAGACATCTCATATTAAACCTCCTGGACCTATTTTCTAAATCCAGTATTCTATTTTTCAATTCCCTATTTTCCTCCTTCAAGGAATCCGTTTCTTCAGTAATTGTCTGCAAGAGGTCCTCAGAGTCAGATGTTCTTTTCTCTATTTCTATCAGCCTTTCTTTATATATATATATATATATATATATATATTTTTTTTTATTTTTTTTCATTTTGTTTTAAAACTCTTTTTATTGTTTTCTCAGCCAATAAAGAAAATATACTGACTGTTTGATACAAGAGATACATATCCGTTCAGATCAAATAATATAAAAATACAAGATGGTATAGCGTGTATCAGGAACATTTCTATGACATTGTCAATATTCTTGTAAACAAACATTCCGGACAGAGTCAATCTTTACGGAACATATTCAGTCACGTGGCGCCAATCACCACATGTAATTAAACTTATAACTAAACACAGAAAAAAAAAAAAAGATATTAGACATAGACAGGTAGGTGGGGGGGGCAGATTAGGGAAATAAGGGGAGGGGGGGAGGTAAATGAGTAGTGTATAAGGTACTCACTCTTTAATCATAAAACATCAACGTGTTAAGGACAGTCAGATGCCGTGGCGTTGCTGTCTGTAAGTCTCATCCATATGCACTCAGACCCGTTCAACACTGTGTAAGGGCCGTTACTCAAGTATACTAAGTATATGTTTATTTTAATGCAATTAAACTAGAATAAATCGTCGGTAAGATCTCCAGGGGTTCCAAATAGTCTCAAATTTAAGCGGGGATCTAGAGTCCCAATGCACCATCTGCTCAAGCCTACATATCTGGTCACATTTGACAATCCATTTCTGGATTGAAGGTATTACCTGTTGTTTCCAATAGGTCGCAATGAGGAGTCTAGCTGAGGCCAGCAAAGCCGCACACAAGATTTTTATGTTCTTTGTACCTTTTATATCGTTATGCAAGCCAAACAGGCAAAGTTTCGGAGTAACAGGGATGTGTATCCCACTCATTTTTGATAAAACTCCACACACTGCTTGCCAAAAGGGTGTTATTTTGTCACAATCCCACCAAATGTGTGCATGAGTGCCCAGTTCCTTATTACATCTCCAACACAAGGGGCTGGTAGTAGCAGGGAACATACGGTGGAGCCTTTGAGGTGTAAAATACCACCTAGTTAGGACTTTATAACTGTTTTCTTGTACCTTGACGCACCTGGACACCTTAGTTGGGGAGAGCAAAACGCGCCTCCTCTCTACTGGGGAAAACTCAATACGCAGATCGGATTCCCATTGTTGTAGAAAAATTGGATTGCTTACCTTAGATGGAGACATTAAAATCTCATACAATTTGGAGATTTTCCCTCTTGGGTCTTTAATTTGTATGGCTAGTTTTTTAAATGAGGAATGAACTACCAATGTGGGTAAACGTGTCAGATACTTCCTTATATGCTGGATGCAATAGTTGATATGGAATGGAGAGCAGTCCTTCATCAATGGATGATTGTAAAGGTCCGTTGCTGAAGGAATATCATTATCCGGGCAAATGGCTAATAACGGAGAGACACATTTCTTCACTTTCTCTGGAAGAGTCTGCAGAAAATCAGTGGATGCTTGAAAAAAGACATCCCTAATTTGCATTAATACAGGGTAATTAGGTGTCAAAGTAGATCTCCAATTAGACTTTGCCCACATATTCAATGTGTATTTAGTAATTGAACTCTGGGTTCGGATATTTTTGGAGGCTTGGGAGTTATCCATAAATAGGAATGCGCGTAATGGGATGATCGACATGTCTTGTTCCACTATTAGATCTAATCGATCTGAATGTGGTCTTAGCCACTCTAGACACCTGAGGCTTAACACCGCCTTGTGGTAGTGATATACATCTGGGATACCCAGTCCACCATTGATAGGATGTTGAGTAATTTGTTTAAAAGTTTTAAGTGCCCTTCTCCCACTCCAAAGGAATCTCAGCATAATATCCTGTATTTTTTTTTAAAATGATTTGGGGATGGGTATCGGGAGAGTCTGGATGTAGTACAGAATAGTAGGCAAGAGAATGTTTTTGATTAAAGTCCTACGCCCGAACCAGGGGACATACGGGACATCCCATGAGCTAATAGTATCTTCTAGGCGTTTCGGGAGGGGTACAAAGTTTTCCTGATATAAGCGGGAGAAATCCGGGGTGAGTTGTATCCCTAAAAAGGTAACGTGACTTGCCGTCCATAAAAATGGTGTCGTTTTCTTAAGAATTCCTAAATCACTGGACTTCACAGACATATATAACATAACAGATTTGGTCAGATTTACTGAGAAATTTGACAAATCGGAAAAAATTTGAAGCGTCGACATGATGGCTGGAAAGGCAATTATAGGATTGGATATCAACAGCAGTACGTCGTCAGCGAAAGCTGCCGTCTGATGGACTGAGGATCCTACTGATAGCCCTGCTATCTCCTCATGCTGTCGAAAGGACTGCAAGAGGGTTTCGATAACTAATACAAACAACAATGGAGAAAGAGGGCAACCCTGTCTCGTGCCATTTGATATTTTGAACATAGGAGACAGCGTGCCATTCTTTATATTTTTGAACGTCCGCTCTGAGGAGTCCCACGACTCCCTAATATTTCCAGTCTGGAGAGAGAGGTCCTGTATTGCCAAGCTACATTTTTTTATTTCTTGAAATATATCCTGCAAGCTAGGAACCTGCTCCTCTTTTTTAGTGTCTTTTTCCTCCAACGCCTTTAACTGTTTACCACCCCTTTCCCTAGACTGGAAACTCACCTCTGACACCCTCAAGCCGGAATTTTCCTCTAAGATGGATTCGCCCTCTTTACAAAGAAGCACCTCCTCTTTTTTTTTTTTTGGAGGGACTGCTCTGTCCACGCATGTTAGTTGGTTTTTTCTGTTTTGTTTTTTTTATCATAGGGGAAATTGAGGTAGCTCCACTTGGCCCTTAGCCTTTTTTCCCCGCCCCCTGCCTAGCCATCCATAGAAATTCCCCCACTTTCCTCAAACCCCCTTTTCCCTCTTTCCCCGCCCACCTCACCTTAACAGCCTCTGCTATATTCTATCAAAATAAACCATCAAAAGAGGAAAATCTGCATATAAATCCAAAACAACAGTACATTAGTCATCATTCATATAAATAGTCAGCTGGTTCCATTAATTCATGCGTCCATATAACCACTGAAAGCCCATCTCTGCCTTAATACGTTATAGTCAATTAGTTTGATTAAAGAGCTGCGTGTTTATAATGCTAATACAGGTACAGGTAATAGCTAAAGAGGACCTTTCACCGATTATTACACTATTAACTAAGTATACAGATATGTAGAGCGGTGCCCGGGGATCTCACTGCACTTACTATTATCCCCGGGCGCCACTCCGTTCTCCTGCTATGTCCTCCGGTATCTCCGCTCACTAAGTTATGGTAGGCGGAGTCTGCCCTTGTTCTTCTGTAGCGCTGGCCAATCGCATTGCAGAGCTCACAGCCTGGGAGAAAATAACCTCTCAGGCTGTGAGCTCTGCGCTGCGATTGGCCAGCGCTAGAGCAGAACAAGGGCAGACTCCGCCTACCATAACTTAGTGACTGGAATCTCCGCCTACTATAACTTACTGAGCGGAGATACCGGAGGGCATAGCGGGAGAACGGAGCGGCGCCCGGGGATAATAGTAAGTGCAGTGAGATCCCCGGGCTGCAAATAGTGAGATCTAGTGCAGTGAGATTTAGGACTGCAAATAGGAGTTTTCCTTTGCTTTTCATACTCCTATACACATAAGGAGTTCTTGTGGTAGGGTCTACTTAGGAACCAGCATATTATTGGTCTGAATTAGTTCCAGTTCACCCTATCAGCCTATAATTGTGGAGATAACTTTTTAATAAAATGAAATAGTGTTTTTAACGTACTTTAGTTAGGCAGTAAACAGTATTCACTTAGTACGTCCATCTACTATCATACTATAGTTAATCAATCCATCAGTAAACCTAGCTGACAGAATCCCTTTAAGTCTGTCTAGAAGAGACAGAAGGATTTGAGCAAGCCCACATCCATAGAAGATGTGTCTGGTTCTCCATGATATTTGAAATAATCTCCCTATCGTCTTCCTTCAAAAACTGTGTGCAAGTGTACCTAGAAGAACTGATGCTGTTTTGAAGGCAAAGGGTGGTCACACCAAATACTGATTTGATTTAATTTACCTTTTGTTCATTCATTTTGTATTTTAATTGATAAGGAAATCTTACTTTTTTCCACACCTGCTTAAAGATTTTGCACAGTACTTAATGTTTTATCACTTACGGTAAGTATCAGATAGTTTACTTCCCATCATTGCTGAGCCTGCTTTGGAGTAATTTGGTTCTTTGGTCCTGACAAAGAGCCCTTTTTTCCCATTGATGTAGCCATTGTCGTTATTTGCAGGAGGCCATGACAACCATCAACACCAGGTGCCGATGTAGTGACAGAGAGAGCCCAATTCCTTTAACCACCTAGATGTCACAGTTAACCAAGACATCTAAGGGGTTAATCCAGATGTGAACACTGCTTTACAGTACAGCACATTCAGACGTCTCAGCAGCACCATGTGGCACATATGATCTTCAGCTGCTGTTCATGAATGGCGCTGAACAGATAAAAGGGGACTCCGACGTTTAATGTTGAGAGGTCAAGTGGCTAAAATATTCTATGAAAACAGGGCTTTCTTCCAGCCACAGCGCCACACTTATCCATGTGCTACAACTGGCACTGCCGCTCAGTTCCACTGAAGAGAATCTCGCTGAGCTGCAGTGTCATCAAGCATCATGGCCATCGATTTTACCCAGATTGCTCCCTTAAAGGAATATTCCTATAAAACACATCCATGCCATTGCTGCAGGATATACCATAAATGTGTAATAAGCTCACCGCTTTAGGGTATGTGTTTTGCGGATTCGCAAAACATGGACATCGGAAATGTGCGTTCCGCATTTTGCCGGCACTCTCATAGAAAATGCCTTTTCTTGTCCGCAATTGCGGACAATAGGATATGTTCTAGTTTTTTGCGGAACGGACGTGCGGATCCGCAAATACGGATAGCACATTCCGGCCCCATTAAAAATGAATGGGTCCGCACCTGTTCCGCAAAATTGCGGAACGGATGTGGACCCATTTTACGGACGTGTGAATGGACCCTTAGAGAGGGGAAAACGGGGAGGTTGCATATGCCACATGATATTGCACTTTATGGGACTTGTGATCAGCTGTTAACACAATTCCAAAGAAACTTGTGTTCCTACCTAGTCTCCTTTTCTTTGGAGTACCAATCAGAGGAACCACCAATTTGGGGTCCTTGAACCCAAAAAGGTTCTGCAGGTCTGGTTGTTATAGCGGGAGTGCAGCTGTCAATCACAGCCGTTCTCCAACTGTTGATCCCCCCCAACTTAAAGGGGTTTTCCCACAAAAAACACCTATCCTTTTTCCCACGGATAGCGGACAAGTGTCTTATCACTGGGGTCCTACCAATGGGACCCTCGGCAATTACCAGAACAGAGGTTCCTATATCAATGAAGTGGCAAGGTGTACGACTGACCGCTGGCACATTTACTTCTATGGGAATGCTGGAGATAGCACTGAGTGATCATTGTTCTAAAGCCTCCTTATGTGGAGCCACTAGGACAGACAAACCATGTGATTACGTAAAGCAGGGGTGGACATGTACAGTAGAGGACCCCTCTGCAAATTAAGTCGGTGGGCCGCTTGCTATTCAAGTACATTTTTGGAGAGTGAGGGTCTCATCATTGTGCTCCTTGTCCCTTATATGCCCCTCTAATCTATCCTGGATCAGAAACTACCAGTTATTTCAAACCAAGGTAACCACAGGGCCCTTTTTATAGTGGTATGGGCCCCCTTTTTTATAGTGGTATGGGCCCCCTTTTTATAGTGGTATGGGCCCCCTTTTTTAGAGTGGTATGGGCCCCCTTTTTATAGTGGTATGGGCCCCCTTTTTTAGAGTGGTATGGGCCCCCTTTTTTAGAGTGGTATGGGCCCCCTTTTTTAGAGTGGTATGGGCCCCCTTTTTTAGAGTGGTATGGGCCCCGTTTCGCCTAGAGCTCCATTGCAGTTGCACAGGTTGCACCTATGGTATGTCTGCCCCTGGTGAAAGGAGAAACTGACAATTTTGGATCCTCCATACATTCTTAAAGGGTTTCTATCACTTTGTTTCACCTATTTAGCTTTCAGACACTAGCGATCCGCTAGTGTCTGCTTTATCTAACCATCCTAATATAAGAGCTTATTGTCCTGCCGTTTAGCTAAAAAAATAACTTATATAGATATGCAAATGAGCCTCTAGGTGCTATGGGGGCGTGATTAGCACCTAGAGGCTCCGTCTACCTTAACAAACTGCCGCCGCCCAGCGCGTCCCTCCAGCCCGCCCATCTCCTCCGGAATGCGATGCTCCTCGTATTCGGCGCATGCGCAGTGAATGTCTGATCGCTTCCCTGCTCAGACATCTCCACTGCGCCTGCGCCGATGACGTCATAGTGCTCCGAGGAACAGGCGCAGTGGAGATGTCTGAGCAGGGAAGCGATCAGACATTCACTGCGCATGCGCAGAACAGAGACGCGCACGGAGAGGATCGCTTCAGCTGGAGATGGGCGGGCTGGAGGGACGCACTGGGCGGCGGCAGTTTGTTAAGGTAGACGGAGCCTCTAGGTGCTAATCACGCCCCCATAGCACCTAGAGGCTCATTTGCATATCTATATAAGTTATTTTTTTAGCTAAACGGCAGGACAATAAGCTCTTATATTAGGATGGTTAGATAAAGCAGACACTAGCGGATCGCTAGTGTCTGAAAGCTAAATAGGTGAAACGAAGTGATAGAAACCCTTTAAGTATCATGTTTCTGTAAAAAGTATTGGATTAAAGGGGTACAGGGGATTCTACTGTTTCTGTGCGGGACGCTGGACAGAAGGCGCCCTGCGAGCAGCCAGAGGAAACAGTCGCCACCATCTTGCAGGCCGTGATAAGTACATTTACCTGATACCGGGGCAGCTGGGGGTCAGTATACACTCATATAGGCTGATGTGGAGCATACATGACTGTATATGTCATTATGACAAAGACATTACCCTTTAAACACCACAATCATGTAATATGCGTGCCAGCTTTGGGTTATATTTACACACAGCACTTTATTTTTTGAATACCAAGATCATGGCAAAAAATGCAACAAAACCACATGAAAACAGCATGTACGCCTATCCTCGGGCCACTTTCACATGAGCTGGGCCTAAACACAGAAGCCATGTCACTTTTTCTCGTCTGGTGTTTGACTTATGTATGCTATATGCCTGAGGGATTTTTGTATGCCATAACCTGCCTCCATCCACCACAAGATGGCACATGTGTAGTCCTAGTAAACTCTCTATGCCTGCTATCAGCGAATACCTTGGGGGAGATGCTGCCCATAGCAACCAATCAGATTCCACCTTTCATTTTTCACAGCTCCTATGGAAGATGAAAAGTGGAATCTGATTAGTTGCTATGGGCAACTAAGCCAGTTCTACTTTACCCCCATATCCTGACCTACTCCTCCTTACAGAGAAACTCTCATCACTTGGCTGATACACTGCAGCAAACCTCAGCTGTGAGAACTAGATGAGGCCTCATCCCCACTGAATTCCAATTCCACTAAACTAACTTTTTAAAAGACATATTTTCGCAGACGTGCGATAGTGGGGGGAGGAGCGTGGTCATTTTATTTTCGAGCATGCACAGTGGACTGCACAATGCAACACTGTCCTCGAACCGCAGCAGACAGCGCCACTAACGAGCCGTACTCGCGGCCGCCAGCCATTGCCCCGGGAGCCACCTAAGCGCAGACACCCGCTCAACCCGGCCGCGAATGCATTCTAAGGGCAGAGAAGAAGCGGCCGCCCAATAACAACACGGTCTACTAAAGACGAACTGCGCATGCGGAAGAAGCCGTGACCCATGCCAGTGCTGGGCGTGGTCGACAATGCGTCCCGTGTGCTAGCGTTGGGCGTGGCCACGCGGCTCCCACACGCTCCTGAGCTTCTGCGTGGCTCCGCCCCCTCCTCCTCTGGCGGGCCCTCGGATGACGTCTCCTGGTTGGAGGTGTTGGGCTTCCTGGGCAAATTGCTGGGCGCAGTCGCCGCGCTGAAAGCAGCAGAGTACCTGCTCCGTGCGCTGTGTGCAGCCATGGCCTGGAAGTCAGGGGGAGCCAGCCACTCCGAGCTGGTCGGCAACCTGCGCAGTGAGTGTGTGTGAAGGGGCAGTCCCCTGTCAGTGACATGACATTTACTGCTCTTCCCGCCTGTGCTAGTCGTGTGTATGGAGGGGCTGCTGCTTAGTACATAGGGGCATGTATAGGGTGTCTGAGGGAGCCTCTACCTGTTCCATCACGTGGCCCGTCTATGGCATGGTCAGTGCACAGCAATGTAGTATTGCCCCATCAGCTGGTGGTCTGGGGGGGCCATGAAGCCACCTGTCTGCAGACTCATCGCCCCCGCCAGCCTAATGATAAATGTGTTGGGGGGGGGGGGGGGGGTAGTTGATAGGGGGCGCTGTCCACAGGGGTCTGTCTAAGGGTACTTCCACACTTGCGTTGTTTGATTCCTGCAGGCAGTTCTGTCGCCAGAACTGCCTACCGGATCCGGAAATCCGTATGCAAATGGATAGCATTTGTAGACGGATCCGGCTGACGAATGCATTGCAATACCGGATCCATCTCTCTAATGTCATCCGGAAAAATAGATCCGGTGTTCTGCCACTTTTCTATACCCGGACAAAAGTCTATACCCGGAACTGATGTAGCTGCACCGGAAGTCACGTGGACGCGTTGGAATCAGCTGGAGGAGGGGGTGTGCGCGCTGCGCAAGCGCATTCGGCTAAAGAATAGTAATCTGGCAGAACGCCGTGAGCCCGTAATCTACATTAATTTGTACGCTCGCCACTAGAGATGAGCGAACTTCTGTTTTAAGTTCGGCGTCTAAAGTTCGGCTTCCGGTTAGCGGAGGATCCCGATATGGATTCCGAATTCCGTTGTGGTAGCGGAATCAATAATCGGCCATTATTGATTCCGCTACCACGGACCACAACTGAATTCGGAATCCATATCGGGATCCTCCGCTAACCGGAAGCCGAACTTTAGACGCCGAACTTAAAACAGAAGTTCGCTCAACACTACTCGCCACGCATCAGGCTCGGCATTTGCTAAAACTAACTATGCCTCCATTGATGGTAAAGAAAGAGATGGATGGTAAAGAAATGGAGGGCTGGGAAAATACAGGGGCGTTCTGCCAGATTAACATACTTTAGCAGAAAGCGCTTGCGCAGCACGCACACCCCCTCCTCCAGCTGATCCAATACGTCTGCGTGACTTCCGGTGCAGCTACATCACTTCCGGGTATAGACTTTTGTCCGGGTATAGAAAAGTGGCAAAACACCGGTCTTTATTTTTTTCACATTTTTAAAGGTATGCGCAGACCGGAAACCGGATCCGTTTTTCCGGTACACTTGGTGCCAGATCTGGCATTAATGTATTTCAATGAAAAGTAATGCCGCATCTGGCATTCCGGCAAGTGTTCTGGAATTTTGGACGGAGAAAATAAATCAGCATGCTGCGGTATATTCTCCAGCCAAATACCGTAAGAGATACTGAACGGATTAGGATAAAACTGAGCCCCTAGGACGGAACTCAATGCCGGAAAAGAATAACGCTAGTGTGAAAGTACCCTAAGAAGATGCCAGTGATCAAACTCCTGCCAGGGTTCTGAAGATGGAGGAATTGACTGTCAATTCGGTTTTATTCACAAGCTCTGCGCTTTACAGGTTTTCCAAGATTTTTAAAACATTAGCACAGAGCTGAGGACTGTCTAAGGGTACTTTCACACTAGCGGCAGGATGGATCCAACAGGCTGTTCACCCTGTTGGATCCGTCCTGCCGCTATTTCGCCGTGCCACCGGTCTGCCGCTCCGTCTCCATTGACTATAATGGGGGAGGAGCTCCGGCGCAGCACGGTGAGAGGCCGCCTGACTAAAAAGTCGGATATGCAGTACTTTTAGTCCGGCGGCCTCTCGCCGTGCTACGCTGGAGCTCCGCCCCCGTCCCCATTATAGTCAATGGGGACGTAGCAGCGGCAGGACGAATCGGACAGGGTGAACAGCTTGTTGGATCCGTCCTGCCGCTAGTGTTAAAGAAGCCTAATAAAGAAAAAAAGCGTTTTTTAAAATCTTTTAAACGTGGCGCCAATCTGGCCCTCACTGGTAGGTGGCATCCCTCACTGCTGCAGTCACTGGCCCCAGTTGTCACGTGACATCGTGCCACTCGGGACATTTAAAGGGTGAGTAACGTGTTTTCTTGTTTTGGACAGCCCCCTGCTCTGTGCTGGTTTTAAAAAGAAAAATCACGGAAAAGCCCTTCAAAGGTATTTTAAAAGCAGAACATGTGATAAAATAATCCCGCGCTGACGCTCCTGTGATGCCCCTGCAACCCCCACATACACACACATGACCTCTGTAGTCAGCCACTGGTCTCTGTGGGCTTAGGCTACATTCACATCTGCGGCTCGGAGATCCGGCAGAACTGCCAAGAATTGGCTTGACACAAACTGCAGCGGAGGAACGGCGAGAGGCTGCCGGAATAAATGTCGGACATGTCGTAGTTTTATTCCGGCAGCCTCTCGCTGGAACACAACCCCTTTAATAATCTGCCATTTAAGTAGTATATGTATTTATTTTCTGGACAGGCCTGCTCTTGCATTGGCATACTCGGGGTAGCCGTCTAATGTTTTTTGTCTGTTCCTGGAAGCTACCCTGGCTGGAATCGCACATGCAGGTTTCCATACAGTTTCCATATAGTATTCGCTTTATATTTTGAGCCAAAAGGTAAAGGTTAAAAAAAAAAACTGCACCAAAAGGGCTATTGTCAATGATCAGTGGGACCTCCGCCGATCATTGCAAGTCTACGGCACTAATAGAGGCACCTCTGTCACCAGAGCCCTCCCTTATACAACTGCTTGTATAGACACATAGCTGAGGTCACCTGATTAAAACTCTTTTGTTGGTCCGAGGCTCCGTTCCTGAGTTATCATATGTTTTCTTAATATGCAAATTAGGCTATTGGTGCAATGAGGGTGTCACCGGTGCTCTTGTTCCACTCATTTCTGTGACCAGCCCCTCCCTGGCTGCTTTGATTGACAGGACTAGGCAATGACATAGCAGCTAGGTAGGCGCTGGCCACAAAAAGGAGCAGAGTTTGGGGTGGAACAAGAGCAATGGTGACTCCCTCATTGCACCAAAGGCCTAATTTTCATATTAACTCGGGAACAGAGCCTCGGATCAATGAAAGAAAAGCAGCGTTTTAATCGGCTGAACCCCTGCTATGTGTCTATGCAAACAGTTTGATAGGGAGGTCGCTGGTGACGGATTCCCTTTAAAGGACATCTGGCAGCAGGATCAGCCCTAATGCCTGGTAGGGCTGACCTTGCTGATTAAAACTATACTTTTCATCCCCTGATCCTTTGCTGATCTTATGCTAGTTAGGGCTTAAGTGCACAAAGGGCGGACCCTAGCCACTCAGTGCATCGATCCCCCCCCCCCCCCCATTCATTGACAGGGCCACGTGTCTAGGGAAGTACAGCGGAAGAGCCAAGGTGCATTTTGTTAAATCTCCTCCACAGTCTGCCCATTGGCTAGAAATTCATATGTACGTACATGTCCTTCATTGCTACCAGTTGTTTTGGGTGGTACAGGCCGGTTGCCAGTTTGGCTGAAATCCTAGCTGTACATAAGTCCTGACTGCTCCTTCCAGGGCTGGATTACTACGCACCTTGGCGTAGAGCTGCCTCTGTACTGCTTGTTTACTGCTGCTCACATCCAGAAACATGTCGTCCTATAGTGAGAGTATTCAGTGTGAAGAAGCCCTCGCTGTATATCGATGTGCCTACGGGGCTGGATGGATCCCAGGAGCCATGTAGCCGACGCGCCTAGATATCTGCTTCTCACATTTTCCTGTTGTCTTCTGTGGGATTGCTTGCTATCTATTCACACGGTTTGGTTTATCACTGCAGTTCTGCAATAAAGTGTGATTTGACCAAACCATGGGAATAAGCCCTTACTACTTGGTTATACTGCATCGTAGACCACGTGCAGGCGCACAAATTTCCATGCAGGTTTCCGCACCAGATCCACACCAAAAACCGCATTTGTGTACAGGCAGATTTTCCGCAGATCTCGCCCTTCCACTGAAAAGGGTGAAATCCGCACAAGAAAAGCCCAACAACAGTTGACACACTGCAGATTCCAAAATTCGCACAGCAGGTCAATTTCCGCACCTAAGAAAAAAGCAAAGTACATGAGATTTGTCTAATATTATACACTTTATTATGGTACTGTATTAGGCCTCATGCACACGACCGTTGTTTTTGTCCGCATCCGAGCCGCAGTTTTTGCGGCTTGGATGCGGACCCATTTACTTCAATGGGGCCGCAAAAGATGCGGACAGCACTCCGTTGCTCCGTTCCGTGGTCCGCATAAAAAATATAACCTGTCCTATTCTTGTCTGCAAAACGGACAAGAATAGACAGTTATATCAATGGCTGTCTGTGCCGTTCCGCAAATTGCGGAACACACACGGACGCCATCCGTGTTTTGCGGACCCGCAATTTGCGGACCGCTAAACACACAACGGTCGTGTGCATGTAGCCTTAGGGTGCTTTTTTTTTTCCACAAGAATCTGCGCTGAAAACCCACATGTAGCCTTAATGTCTTTCTTACGTTGTCCATCCCTGTCCGCTGTGTTCAGGGTGGTGGATAACTTTTTCATATATGATGTATGTACTGTTTTAGGCTACGTTCACATCTGCGTTTTGGTTTCAGGTTTTGAGATCCAGCAAAGCCTGACCAAAACGGTTCATATTGCACTTCAGGATGCATCCGTTCCGTTATGATGCGGTTGTGTAAAATCGAAACGGAACAAACCGACATCCGTCTCTTAATACATTGAAAGACTAAGGGTGACGGATCTGTTTTTTTTTAGGATCTTAAAAAAATCGACCGATCACCATTAGTTTACATTTGTTTTTAGTGATGGATCTGGTTTGTTCTGTTTCGATGACCGGACCAAAAGCGCAGCGGTTTTGTGTCCGGTAACAAAACAGAATGCAGATGGACCAGAAGACATCCTGATTAGTGTTGAGCGAACTTGTGTTTTCAGGTTCGGCATACAAGAGTCAGGTTATCTAAGAATTCCCTTATGGATTCTGCTACCACGGACCATAAGTTAGGTGCACCCGTACCTATATCGAGAACAAAGCCCCCGCAAGGTGGTGGCCGGACCGGCTCCCCATAGTAGTGAATGGGAGTGTACCGCGCATGCATGGCCACTGCTCCCATACACTTCTATGGGGCCGACGGAAATAGCCGAGCCAGTGCTCAGCTATTTTCGCCGGCCCCATAGAAAATGAAGAGAGGGCGGCTGCGCATGCACAGTGTGCCTTTCTTCACTTGCAGGGCTCGGTTCTCGATATATACCTACACCTATAAGACAATGGGGGCATATCCTAGCGCTATGCCCCTATTGTCCATGATGAGACAAACCCTTTAATATTTCTCGCTGTGCTGAAGAATATGTTGGCGCTATATAACAATACACGATGTGTTTGCAGCGAGTCTGCTCTGTCAGCCTCCGGAAACATTGCCTGGACAAGCTCAGAGCTGCCACTTTCTTCCTGGTTATACACTATTTATGACCGGTCACATGAGTCCAGGCTCAGTGTTATCTTGCGCTACCTTCCTATCATTATTTCAGGATGGCTGAATAAAGCTTGAAAAAAAAAAAAAAAAAGAGCTTACTGTGCAAATTCCTGCAGCGCTCCAAAACATGGCCTGCGGTGGTGGCCTGCCCTGGCCGTCTGAAAGACCGCGTTATTCCAGGTGCCCACGCAGAGCTGTCAAAACACACAAGTCCTTTTTTTAACCCTTCCAAAGTAATGAAGTTATAAAGTGGTAGACAGTGTCCCAAGCCCATGTATACTTTATTTCCTCTCATTATTGGAATATTCTGCACTTTCGCTGCTGTCAGATATTTCTGTAGCTTTTAGCATTTCCAGACCTTATCTTATAGAATGTGCTTATAGCATTTGACGTCTTGCCAGCAGTTTTTGGCCATAGGTTTAGAAACAACCTTCTCCTGCAGTAATAATTCACAGCTGTCACAAGCAAATTTTTATTTATTTTTTTAAACGGGCTGTGCATGGGGATAGGTCATCAATATCAGATCGACGGAGGTTCGACATCTGGCACCCCCGCTGATCTGCTGTTTGAAGAGGAAGTGACACTCCATCACATGAATGGTGATGATGGACAGTGTAATGAAGAAGCGGCAGCGCTGGCATGGAGCGTCACCTCTTCAAACAGCTGATCAAGTGTAGATCCCCCGCTGATCTCATATTGATGACCTATCCTGAGGATAGGTCATCAATATAAAACCCTTTATTACATTGGTGAAAGCAGCCGTGAGCGTCTCCTGTGAGCTATACTAGGTTTCCTTTCAGATCTCGTGGGTTGTCCACTATAGACAATAGCTGAGATGATGCGCCCGTTGATTGAGTGATTGGCAGGAGTTACAGCAGTTCGAGGTCTTCCGATCGTATATCGGTAGCATATACCGTCCAATGACCAGTGCCATTGTAGGTGACTATCAGTGCTCTCATAGGGAAAATTTCTATAATTACATTAAAATAGGTAGTGATTCCTAAGGTGGAATATCATGTTGTGGTCTGTTAGGAGGCCTCCGGGGTTCTAGGCTATATCAACATGTTGCTGAACTGCTGCAGATTTACCATTGTAGATTTCATGGGGCAGATCTGCAGCGTTGAACAGTGCCATCAAAGTGAATGAGTTAGCAATTCTCACCTAGTAATAAGCTAGTAACAAGCATTATTAAACTATCTGCATGTCTGCTCACCTGAATGCCAGCGTAGCTCTTGGTACATGGCTGCTAATAGAAGGTCCCGTCCATCACTGCCACCATTAGATTACACTGAGTACGGACTGCTCATGCGCTAGTTTCCCAGTGTAAGGGCTCGTTCACACAAGTTTTTTGCGTTCCGTATACGGGCCATTTTTTCCGTTCCGTATACGGAACCATTCATTTCAATGGTTCCGCAAAAAAACAACAATGTACTCTGTATGCAATGCATTCCTTTTCCATTCCGTTGAAAGATAGAACATGTCCTATTATTGCCCGCAAATCGCGATTCATGGCTCCATTCAAGTCAACTGGTCCGCAAAAAAAAAAAAAACACATACGGAATGTACTCCGTATGTCTTCCGTATCCGTTCCGTTTTTGCGGAACCTTCTATTGAAAATTTTAGGCCCAGCCCAATTTTTTCTATGTAATTACTGTATACTGTATATGCCATACGGAAAAACGAAATGGAACCGGAAACACTGCTGAAAAAAAAAAGTAAGCAGATCTGGGAAAAGCTGCCCGCAAAACACTGAAAAAGACATACGGTCGTGTGAACGAGCCCTTAGTGAATGAAGGCCGCTAGCAGATGGAAGCCTTCATCCACAGCCATGTTCCGAGCACAGTGTCTGCATTCAGGTGGGCGGACCTGCCTGTAAACATGTGCAGCTAGTAACCTAAAGTGGCCAACCCCTTTGTCGCAAGTGGCGTTTAAAGAGTCGCAAACATGAGGTTTGCCACTTGTTCTCACCACTTTTCAGGCACAGGGAGATGAGATCAGTGTATTCTGAAATCCTCTTTTAAGGGAACCAGAAAAAAAAAAATATAATAATAAAATATTATTTTTCTTGTGGGAAATGATTTCAACTCTCTTTTACAATATTTTTCAGAAAATGGTATTATAAAGTCAGACAAAGTATATGAAGTAATGTTGGCTACTGACCGCAAACATTATGCGAAATGCAATCCCTATATGGACTCTCCTCAGTCAATAGGTAAGGTGACTTTTCCTGTTTGTACATTACTAATGATATTTGCTGTAATCATTAGACCTCTGTTGGATTCATGTACATGGCAGCGTAGCGGCTCCATATAGGCTTGTTACGGCACCTATAGGCCCCTTGCAGACGAGTGTGTCCGGATGCGTCCCGGTGCATTGCGGGAAACCCGCGCGAGTAGGAACGCAATTGCAGTCAGTTTTGACTGTGATTGCGTTCGCGTTCCGATGTTCAGTTTTTATCGCGCGGGTGCAATGTGTTTTCCACGCACGTGATAAAAAACTGACTGGTACCTAGACCCGAACTTCTTCACAGAAGTTCATGTTTGGGTTAGTTGTAGTGTAGATTGTATTATTTCCCCTTATAACATGGTTATAGGGCTGGAGGGGTTAAAAAAAAATAAAAAATAATTTAACTCTCCTTAATTCACTTGTTCGCGCAGCCCGGCTTCTCTTCTGTCTTCATCTGTGAGGAAAAGGACCTTTTGATGTCACTACGCTCATCACATGATCCATTACCATGGTGATGGATCATGTGACGGACCATGTGATGAACGCAGTGACGTCATCAAAGGTCCTATTGCTCACAGATGAAGACAGAAGAGAAGCCGGGCTGCACGAACAAGTGGATTAAGGTGAGTTAAATTATTTTTTATTTTTTTTTAACCCCTCCAGCCCTATTTTACTTAGCATTCTGTATTCAGAATGCTATTATTTTCCCTTATAACCATGTTATAAGGGGAAATAATAATGATCGGGTCTCTAACCCGATCGTCACCTAGTAACCGTGCGTGAAAATCGCACCGCATCCGCACTTGCTTGCGGATGCTTGCGATTTTCACACAACCTCATTCATTTCTATGTGGCCTGCGTTACATGCAAAACGCACAAAGAGGAGCATGCTGCGATTTTCACGCAACGCACAAGTGATGGGTGAAAATCACCGCTCATGTGCACAGCCCCATAGAAATGAATGGGTCCAGATTCAGTGCGGGTGCAATGCGTTCACCTCACGCATTGCACCCGCACGGAAAACTCGCCCGTGTGAAAGGGGCCATAGACCTCCACATGCCTAAGATTTAATTACATAATAAGGTCTTGTATATAGAATTCCATATAAATCTGATATAAAAAAACAGGCCTCTTTCACACTACATATTTTTTTTTTTTCAGTTTTGCAGGCCGTTTTTTGCGTTAAGTATACGGAAACATTCATTTCAATGGTTCCGCAAAAAAAAACAATGTACTCCGTATGCATTCCGTTTTGGTTTTTCCGTTCCGTTGAAAGATAGAACATGTCTTATTATTGCCCGCAAATCACGTTCCGTGGCTCCATTCAAGTCAATGGGTCTGCAAAAAAAACAGAACACATATGGAAATGCGTCACTATGTCTTCTGTGTCCGTTCCGTTTTTGCGGAACCATCTATTGAAAATGTTATGCCCAGCCCAAATTTTTCTTTGTAATTACTGTATATGCCATATGGAAAAACGGAACGGAAACAAAAAAACGGAACAGATCCGTGAAAAACGGACCGCAAAACACTGAAATAGCCATACGGTCGTGTGAAAGAGGCCTTAAGCATCTGTTCTAAATCTGGGGGTAGTAACACGAATACAGGGTAACATAGAGCATCATATGGCCCCACAATGGGTAGAAGGTGGCAGACCCGTTTATTACCCCTTTAGCAACGTTTCAGCCCAGCTCAATGGGGCCTTTGTCAAGCCTATATAGTGTGTGTGTGTGTGTGTGTGTGTGTGTGTGTATATATATATATATATATATATATATATTATTTAGCCTAAAGTTAATATTTTGCTTCTTAAAATTAACATAATTACATAACTAGAATTTTACTAGTTTGAGACTGGTTGCTAGGGATATGCTGCCTGACAACCAAATTTTATCCACAGGGTAAGGCCTCATGCACACGACCGTGCTGTTTTTTTTGCGGTCCGTAAACTGTGGATCTGCAAAAAAAACGGAAGCCTCCCGTGTGCCTTCCGCAATTTGCGGAACGGGCGGCCCATTGTAGAAATGCATATTCTTGTCCGCAAAACGGACAAGAATAGGACATGCTATATTTTTTTTGCGGGGCCACCGAACGGTGCAACGGATGCGGACAGCATACGGAGTGCTGTCCGCATCTTTTGTGGCCCTATTGAAGTGAATGGGTCCGCACCCGAGCCGCAAAAAATGCGGCTCGAATGCGGACCTCAAAAACGGTCGTGTGCATGAGGCCTAAAGGATAAGTTGTCGTTGGCGGGCCTCCTGCTGGGATGCCCACTGATCACGAGAACTGGGGTCATGTGTATCCCCAATATAAATGGAGCGGTGGACCCCAGCAGCCGCACCTCCACCAGATCTCCTATCCTGTGGATATGTTTAAATCACTAAACCTCTAAAGGGGTTGACCCTGCCCCACCCTCACCCCATGGTGCCGGACCTGCAGAGGAAAGCACACTGGGTTTCAGCTTCCTCAGTCCCCCTACTGCTGCTTCCATGTTCTGGTCCCTGCTTGTGAACTTCCTGTTTGCCGTGGGTTATGTGGCCGCCGCACCCAACAGTGGTGAAGTAGGTCCAGTGACCGGGGCGGTCTGGCTGAACGGACTCTGACGGTGGATAATCCCTCTTGAGTTCAGAGGCAGACTGGCAGCATTTTAACAGCAAAGATGGGCCAGGGGCATGACTGCAATAGAGTTCTATGTCATTTTTTTGATGTGGACCTGACAGGTCCCCTGACATGTCTAGTTTAGTAAATACATAATTGTTAGAGCTCTGCATGGTGCCATTCCTTTGTTATTCCTCCTATACAGTTCTGAATAAATTGACAACTGGGCATTGTCAGATTTGTGGTGCGTCAGTCAGACTGTATAAGGACACACCCTGTATAAGGACAAAGGGAATGGGAACACCCTGGTGAACAGTACGGCATAGAGCGATAACCAATAATTGTACGTAATTGCTATTTTATGGGGAATGTAAGTATTTACTAAAACAGACATGTCAGGAGAACTGACAGAGCCTCGTTAAAGTCACCACTTACTGCCTCATCTGTCTGTAAGACTGAAGTATCTTAAAGGGACTGCTAAACGTAAAATCCAAATCTGAATTCTATGAAAGACCCATTGATATTCTTTGCGTATGGAAAACTTTTTGAGATGAAGATTTTGTTTTGCTATGGAGACTTCCTGTTT